>NC_091992.1:102175910-102363436 GCF_044704955.1 Pristiophorus japonicus
TTCGCTTTTTTCTCTTTCGCTTTTTTCTCTTTTTTCTCTTTTTTTTTCTCTTTTTTTCTCTCGCTTTTTTCTCTCTCCCGCTTTTTTCTCTCTCTCCCGCTTTTTTCTCTCTCTCCCGCTTTTTTCTCTCTCTCCCGCTTTTTTCTCTCTCTCCCGCTTTTTTCTCTCTCTCCCGCTTTTTTCTCTCTCTCCCGCTTTTTTCTCTCTCTCTCTCTCTCTCTCTCTCTCCCGCTTTTTTCTCTCTCTCTCTTTCACTGCAGTGCTCTGCTGCTTCACCCACTAGTGTACCGTGCTTCCTCCCACTTTACTCAGCATAAAAGCTCATTTTCCAAGACGGTCTGCTTCAGGGTGGTATGTCGGCGGTGAGTGACCAATGTTGGCGTTTTCGGCAGTATGTTGGGTCTTCAGTGTCGGCGGACAGTGCGCATACCGCTCGGCGGTATGTCAGTCACAAGTCATGCAGGGCGGTATGTCGGTTGTATGCAGCTGTATTTCCACAAAACTTCCAATTCTCGGCGGTATGCGGGCGTTCTACAGGTGGTATGTCCACCAAAGTTGGACCCGCTGTTTTCCCATTGTGTGACCTTTCCCACCAGCTGCCTTTCATTGCACTTTTATTCAAATTCACCAAGCTACGATGTAAAATGTATAAGTTTTTTTAAAGGCAGTTCAATGACCATAACTTGCATTTCTGTAGTGTCTTTTAATGTAAGGAGGCATCCCAATGTGCTTCACATAGATATTAATAAGGAAAGATGAATCATGTGGAGAATATCAAGATAGATATTCAATGATTGTCAAATACCAATTTTATAAAATATCTCTCAGCAGCATCACAAATATTTTCTTCACATGAAAACCCAGTATAAGAATATATTTTTACTTGAAGTTGAAATCTCTCAGATTGTCATAGCTTGTATGGAATTCCTTTGTCTTTTTTTGAACAATGGCTGGACCAGTCACACATACTGTGGCCACAAGAACAGATCAGAGGCTGGGTATTCTGTAGCGAGTGATTCATTTCCTGATTCCTCGAAGCCTTTCCACCACTTAAAAGGCACAAGTCATGAGTGCCCACTTGCCTGGATGAGTGCAACTCCAACAACACTAGAAGCTCGACACCATCCAGGAAAAAGCAGTCCACTTAATTGTCACCCCATCAACCACCTTAAACATTCACTCCCTCCATCTTTGCACACCGTGGCTGCAGTGTGTGTTGCAGGTCATATCTAGTTACAGTCATGTATAGCATGGTAATGTGAGATACATGACAGACCCCACATTCAAAGCAGCACCAGAGCGGAAAAGAAAACGGGAGATTTTTTTTTCAGCAGCAGCTGGCCACCTCTCCGATAAATTGTGACCAGATAGCAGCCAGCCGCCGGGTACGTGTCCCCTGAATCTGTCGATGTTATTGCCCGGTGCAGTTTCGGGGGGCGCAATCTAATTTACGTGCTGGGCATTAACGGGGCGATGCGCACGGCGATGACATCACGATCTCCGGGCACAGGAGAGCAGGGTGCAATTCCGTGGTGCCGATGCTAAACTCCCACCGAATTTAGCGGGGTCAGTTAGTGGCGCCATGCCCGCTCGTAAAGTCACGTGCGTCCTGTTAGTGGCGCTAATGGGAGGCACAAATTACCCCAATTTTTCCCCCAATACCTTGCATGAACCAGTGCAATCTGGCAGCATTTTAGAACGTAATTGTATTTTTCTTTTCTTGCATTAAAATATATTCGATATATTTTAAGAGTGGTTAATACCACTGACAGATTTCTGAAGTGTCTCATCTGTCACCTGATTTTAAGCCACTGAAAATGACTTTTTTCAAACTATACAGAATCATTTACTAGGCTCATTGGTGTACAGTAGTCAATTTCTTAAACATTAAATTTAATTTGCTAAACTTTTTTAAAAGGTGCCGATGAATGATCTGGGGGCGTGACCAGTTTTGTGGGCAGGGCCGCCTTCTAGTGCGATGTTTTTAAATTTGGGCTGAAGATCGCGGAAACTCTTTGCGCTGGACATAATTTTCGCCAGAAATTCCTCGATCTTTTGCGTCATTCTGGGCTATTGTACTGAAAACTCTAGTTTTCAATAGGAATAAGACATGACCTCAAATCATGAATGAAATATATAATGGAAAGTTTGAGTTGGGGGGGAAAAAAACCTCCCCATTTTAATCGACCTTTAGAATTTGGTTATGAAATATTTAGATTGCTATTGAAAGAAATAATACTCCAGTTTTAAAGTTTGCAGACTGTTTGGGGAACAATTGTTTAAATATCTGCAAATTCTAAATTTATGCAGCTTGTCTTTCTCTATAGTTCACATGCAGGTTGTATATTGAGTTTAACCAATTCAGAATATCACCAATAAACCTCCCTAATGAAACCATTCATTGACTACAGCAAGCTTTTCCTTGATGAATCATCTCTCCTGGGCCCTCTGGGTATCTCTTTAGTGTCTTCCCTGTGACTGATTCAGATCCGTGTATTGCTTGACCCTTGCCTTTTTCACAAATTATGGAAAACCACTGTATAAAATTGTCAGCTTTGCTACAACTAATGGCATTATGTAATGCTTTAGGACTGCAAACCAGAACAATTCTGCTGCTGAATACATGGGATTTTAATATTGCAAGGCTATTTTTGAAAAATAAATCCATATTCATTTTTTTTTAAATGGTTGTAGAACGTGTGTTCGCTCACTGTTGAGCTGAATAATTGTTGCAACCCTACGGAGCTCAGCAATGCACTCAGCCTGGGAGTGCTTATTAGTGTCAGGCAAAACCCTGGTCTCATTCTTTCTTTATTTGCACAATTCAGTTGCAATATTTTAGGTTTGGACAGGGATTAATCTGGGCCCATTTATTTAGTTTAATCCTTTTATTATTGGGGTAGCATCGACGTAGGATGATCGTGAACTTTAAAATTGGCCTAAAATATTTCATTTTGATCTAAAAATTGAATATTTGTTCTCTTTTTTTTTTTTTCCTAAGAAACTTCTATAATGTGGGAAAAGATACCATCATCCAGCATTACACAGATGATGTATTACTGGAACCATTAGATTGCTGGGGCTGATATTTTTCAATTTTGGGCCCTCCCAACCTGTGTGAAGTGCACTCAATCTGGCCCAAACTTAATCCAACCTGGTTCTGACTGTTAAGCTAGGCCCAGTGTATCCCAGCTACATGGCAGGGCCTTGGTACCTTCAATGGGGACAGAAATATAGCAATTGTATTGGCCCTCAGCGGCAGGGCCAGGAATAACTGCCAGAAGGCCTCGAGCCCCAGATTTTCCCTGCTCGCTTGGGGAGTGGGTGGAGTTAGCACGCGTCCCTTTTAGCCTCCGGGGCTTCTGTGTAATTGCCCTCCTGGAGATCCTCTAAGTGAAGCTGGATGCACAGCAAACCTGCTTCTTAATGCCTTGCCTCATGGGTGTCTGCCTAATGTTGTGGGAGGAAGATGAGGCAGGAGGTGTCATGACATCACTCTTGGCTCTTTTTTACATGGAATTAGAATCCTCGCCTGCTCCAAGGCAAGTAAACCTTGCTTCCCTCCTCCACCCACCCTTCTATCTCAAGTCCTCGCAAAAGCTTTTTCCTACCTAAAATGATACAAACCTTGTTTTCAACTGTTTCACATAGCTGTTTTCTGTTGATGTTTCTATTCAGAGAGGATGTTTGTCAGTATTTTCTGATATAGTTTCTATCCTTAATTAGAGAATGTATAAAAGAGCATCATTTGTGTATTAAAGTTCAATCTTTTATCTCTTCTGTCACTTCCTCTCTCCGCCCTTACCCCTCCACAGTCCTCATCCTCTTCCTGTTCCATATATTTGGGTTGACCAAAGTTTCTGTAAATGTCATAGTCCCTTGCTGCATATTGTAACAATATTCTATTGTTTCTCTATCTTCACTGAGATATCCCTTTTGGTCTCTTTCCTCTTGGATTACACAGGGTTTCTTTTGGTATTCCCTTAAAAGACATTCTGCTTAAATGGCTAAACTGCACCAAATCTTTTTTTTTTGCTTTATCATCTGGGATCCTGATATTTGCTCTGTTCTTTTCATGGAATACACTCCTGACGGTTGTGACACAATTCAAATTATTCTCCAGAAGCAAACAAACTCCATCTTTTGTGTATTTTTAAGGAAAATGACGAATGGATCTTACAAGTCAAATGCATTAACTGTTACACAACTAAAACTGTGGTAAATGTTTAATTTAATCCCAATACTTTCTGCAAAAAGATTTGAGACAAAAGTTTCTCCAAGCAAAATATACTTTTCTTGATTTGTTGGATTAAATTTACAGTATTGTCATGTTTAAAATTAAAATTACATTCTTAAGGTTTACCTATGAGTGACTAGTGTAAGAGATGATGGTTCATGTCAGTTTTGAACTAAAGGTTGACACATTTCTGAACTTGAAGCTAAGTATTTAAGCCACCATGGATATCGCAACATATGAATGTATAGGTTAAGTTCTCCAGGGACATTGGGTGGATCTAAAAATGGCCACTAGTTCACCACCTGCACCATTTCTCCCCAGTCACCACTAGGAAGATTCCACATGTCTGATGTATACCCCTTGACTACCATAGAAATTGGGCTACGTTTCTGAGGTGTCGGCAAGGAGCCTCACTTGCAGGCTGGGGAAATTAATTTTCCATTGAGATCCCTGCTGGTAGTACTTGCATTGAAACTCTGCCTGTAGCCGCCTAAACCATGATGAATTGGATGGATAGTCAGTAGGCCATTGTGGAAATTGAACAGATCAAATACAAATCACCATAGATAGCAAGAGAATATGGGTACATCTTTATCTCAATTGACAAATACGGACATCAGATATGCACTCAAAATGTGCATTTTTGGGGGGGAAACGTTTATCTGTCGCTTTTGCAGAGAAGCTTGAGCAAGGTGCTGAAGCTTGGTGACTTGGCACATGATCTGCCAATATAGCACAGAATGCATGCTACATTAGACCATATAAGTGCAGATTTTCTTGTATCTTCCACCCTCTTCCCCTCCCTGCCCCACCGTTGTCCTGGTAGTGGATAGCAACAGATTACAGCAGCACCAAGCTTTCCTGTCCTGGACTATTGTGATCTGATCGCACTCCAAGTGGAGCCCTGCCCTGCCCTGCCTTCTGGCAATCATAGTGATAATCGGGAGAGGTATGAAATGTAAGTGTCAGCATGTAGGAACAGGGCTTTCTGACTGCTGATGATCAACCAGAAATAAAGCCCTTGGAAAAGCACAAGGTTGTACTCCTTGGTTCAACCCTGGAGTCCAAGGCTGATATTTTCCTCCCAGTAACAATGTTCTGGCAGTAAAGAATTCTGCCTACTGCTCCAGCTTCCTGGAACTCTGACCCTGTTTCCTAGGTGGGGAAGGTGTTATCTTTTTATATGCATGGCAGACTCCTGGCATGATCAAATCCAGCGGAAAAGAGGCATTTTGCCAGTATTGCCAGAGGTGGTAATGGTGTTAAATGGGCAAAAGCGCCCCCAAAGATTGAAGTAGGTCTCCTACCGAAAGCAAAGACTGGGGTCCAACAGAAAGTAAGTGCTGGGAGTGTAATGGAGGGAGGTAAAGTGACATTAAACAGCCCTACTGCTCTGGAGGTACCTTGCAACTAGTACCACTACTTCCCAGGTCATAAGAACATAAGAAATAGGAGCAGAAGTAGGCCATACAACCCCTCGAGCCTGCTCCACCATTTAACAAGATCAAGACTGATCCGATCATGGACTCGAGTCCACTTCCCTGCCCGTGCTCCATAACGCCTTATTCTCTTATCATTTAAGAAACTGTCTATTTCTGTCTTAACTTTATTCAATGTCCCAGCTTCCACAGCTCTGAGGCAGCGAATTCCACAGATCCACAACTCTCAGAAGAAATTTCTCCACATCTCAGTTTGAAATGGATGGCCCCTTATTCTAAGATCATGCCCTCTAGTTCTAGTCTCCCCCTTCAGTGGAAACATCCTCTCTGCATCCACCTTGTCAAGCCCCCTCATAATCTTTTATGTTTCGATAAAATCACCCCTCATTCTTCTGAACTCCAATGAGTAGAGGCCCAACCTACTCAATCTGTCCTCATAACTCAACCCCCTCATCGCTGGAATCAACCCAGTGAACCTTCTCTGAACTGCCTCCAAAGCAAGTATATCCTTTCGTAAATATGGAAACCAAAACTGCACACAGTATTCCAGGTATAGCCACACCAATACCCTGTACAACTGTAGCAAGACTTCCCTGCTTTTATATTCCCTTTGCAATAAAGGCCAAGATTCCATTGGCCTTCCTGATCACTTGCTGTACCTGCATACTAACCTTTTGTGTTTCATGCACAAGTACCCCCAGGTCCTGTTGTACTGCAGCACTTTGCAATCTTCTTTTTAAATAATAACTTGCTCTTTTGAATTTTTTCTGCCAAAGTGCATGACTTCAAAATTTCCAACATTATACTCCATCTGCCAAATTTTTGCCCACTCACTTATCCTGTCGATGTCCTTTTTGCAGATTTTTTGTGTCCTCCTCACACATTGCTTTTCCTCCCATCTTTATTGTCCTACCAAAATATTGCCAATGGTGGCCCTGGAAGCAGTGTTAACACTGGGCGGCAAGTGGGAAATTTGGATTCCTTCTCCCCAATCCTGCCTGCTGCTGTTTACATTTGGCTGGGGAGAGGAGTGGCGGTGAGGTGGCAGTATGTCTAACTGCCTGAAATTCCCCTCATTCTTTGAGAATCCAAAATCAGAAACTGATTTTGAATTGGAGATATTTGTGCCATTCTGCACTCCCAGTGGGAGTGGTGCCTGCAGGGGAGCAAGTAGGGAAATCACTGCCATGACTTTGTCAATTATGGAAAATGACAGGCTACATATCTATGGTTTTCCTGCTGATTTTGTACACTTATCAGTATTCTGGGGCAGATTTAACTGCAGACTTGTGTTTTCTGTTTGTGCTCAATCCCACATTGTGACTGGTGTATATCAGTATTTACAAAACATACTAATGACCTCTTTGTACAAAATGTGTTAATTGCAAGGCCTCCATCGCTACAGGAAAAAATATCATTTTAAACCACATAACAAACTTTTTTTCAGGAAAACCAGCATGGAGACAAAACATCTCTGGTTTCTCAAAGGCTTGAGATTGGAAGCCAAATATTTTCAACATTTTGAGGCAGATTGTCAAAACAGCCCATTTTTGGACAGTGTTCTGGTTGGGAAGTACGTGTTTCCTGCCAAGCATTCCAGTTGTCCACATCTTTACTTGCGAGGGTACCCAGTCAGATATTGTTTGAAGTTTACTGCTCCGTTGATCAGAATTGAACTTCTTGATCGCAAATGGATTTGAATTTGCTGGATCACACTTGTGCAGAAATGATGTCACAATTCATGTTGCTTTCTGCACCTATCTTGGTAATCTAAATGTCATGTATGTAACCACAATGTAACACCACTGTATTACTGTGCACACCTTGACCATAAGGGGTGAACTTGTGGGAGACGCTCCTTACCTGATATACACAGGTATAAAAAGGGAGGTCCCACGCAGAGTAATTGTCTTTGGAGTCCTGTGAATAAAGAGTTAGGGTCACAGAGTGAACTTGTCACCAGAATGTGTCTCGTGCGGTTTCATACTGTAGAGTAAGGACTTTACACTAAACTTGAGCCTAAATTTCCTGCAGAACTCATTTGCTTGTGCCACGGTGTAAAACCAGTGCAAATGCTGTGCCACCAATGGGGGTAACCGCAAATTGGTCTCTGAACCTCTTCCCCTCTTTCCCTTCCTCGGCCCCACCATTTAGCGGCCGTTCATTCGGTCGTCTAGGTCCCAAGCTCTGGAATTCTCTCTCTCTCTCAACTCCACCTCCTTTTTTTTTTTTTATTTTACTTTTAATTTACCAAATTTTTGGGGTATGGTGAGAAAGCAGGAATGGGGTACTGAAGTTGCATGTTCAGCCATGAACTCATTGAATGGCGGTGCAGGCTAGAAGGGCCGAATGGCCTACTCCTGCACCCAGTTTCTATGTTTCTATGTTTCTATGTCTCCTTCTTTGGCTTGCTATCAATTTCTGTCTGATTTATGCTCCTGTGAAATGCCTTGGGACATTTTACTATGTTAAAACAGTATATAACTGAAAGTCATTGTAGTGTAGTTCAACAGGGACAGTGAATGCGACTCATGATCCAGCATGTGCATACAGACTAACGTGAGTGCACATGCATACTTAATTTGTTAATAGCAGCTATAAATGCCTGCAACCAGCCCTGGGTTACATTTCTAAATCAAATCCAATCCAAGGCTCCACTCAGAATGTTAGGCCTGTCTGTGGGATAACTTGTGACATGCATTTCTAACACAAACTAATTCTGTGGGTAAATGTAATGTTTTTTTCATGTTTGTACTTCTACAAGTGTTTCTAGCAAAAGTAGCAGATGAAAATTAATGAAGAAATTATTTGGCAACTTGCTCAATTTTGGAGGCTAAAGTGATGGATTTGTTTACTTAGTTTTCTGCTGGTTATTTTTTTCTTAATGCTACTTTTTTGATTCATTTACATTTAATCATTCAAATATTTGATCAACTCAACAGAAATGTTGATACAACTGCAAATCATATGTAGGTCACACTTCTGGTATACATCTTTTACGAGATGTGATGGATGCAAAGATTTTAATTGAATAATTTGTCTACATGGACTTGGATAGAATATTGGTTACTTGACCTTCTGTTTTATATACCAGAAAACTTGACAAGGTGCCATTTGTGCATCAATAGCTGTTGTACAGGCCTTGATTAAAAGAAAATGATGGGTGTGAAAGTGTTTGAGTTGGAAGCTGTTGTGTGGCAGTAAAAGGCTTTGCAAGCAGTTGGCCAGAAGGGTAATGAAAACTATTGCTTCAGGTTAACCTTAATTTTGTAACCCATGAATAGGTATCGGTGGTAATACAATAGTTGGGATATACTTAAAGATGGACAGAACTGATCTCCAGTAATCTCCATTTGCCTGGTATGCAGTCTTTTCATTTCATTTTTGTATGCTAGAAACTGGGAGTTACAGTTCCAACTTTTCAAGTAAAAGACACCATTCCAGTAATTGGCACATTTAAGTTTTTGCATTCTAATCTGATCACTATTTAGTTGTGGTAACTTTGCTCTGTTTTTTGGGTCATGCATAGCCTGAAAGGATTCTCTATTACAAAGCCTTGTTCTGTGTAACGATTTGTCAGCAACTGAAATTAAATCCCTATTGCATTTCTTGACTTTGCAGATAGCATTTAGTGCACAACCGGATCAATGAAAATTAAGATTATTTGTACTTTCAGATGTGTATACTGTCACATATACAGTCTGTATTAAAATGTGACTTGGGTTTAAGTAGAATCCACAGCATGTTGTACTTTCTATCAATTCTTTGAACTGGCTGACCTTGCTTGTGGTCAACCCTCTCCCATATTTGAGAAAATGCACCAAATACTAAGGGGAGACTTTGTTAGGGAGCATACGAAGTCAAAGCCCCAAGCAGACTGTAACCAGAACTCTTGATGATGTAGGGCAGATATGCTGCACAGGAATTTCTTTGGTCTACAATATACAAATCTGGATATATGCTGAGTTCTTACGATTGTTCCACTCAAATAATGAATAAATTAAACCAACATATGGTATTATCACTGATTAGTTATAATAAAGCCCAATTTTTAATTCTAATCTATAATATACATTATCGCCTGCAATGCCTAGCATCAGAACTCTGTTGTCCTTATAAATTTGAGCTGAAGCTACTTTGCAAAAAAAAAAATATTCCTACCTGGAGTTATATATATCCAGAATTAAAGAAAATTTGCTTGGATATTTTCAGGTGAAAAATACTTGCAGACCCAATCACCCTATGACTCTCGCATACCATAGTAGTTAGTGTAGTGCCATTTTTTTAATCATCATTTGAACTTGAAATAACACAAAATAAAATGCATGATGGAAGGACGTTGTGCTACAATACATTAGAACAGTGTTCATTTGTCGGAGTCCAGGATTTTCATCCAGTTCAAACTGATCTCCGTCCAATCCCCATCTTTTCCCCACTGCCCCTCTCTACAGTGGGTGCAATAACATGTGATCACACATTAAAAGGGAATCTGAAGAACATGGAACACCCAATTGGTTATTCTCTATACTTTTTGTCCAGGCTTTCAGAATGGATCCCTCCAAACTATCACTCTCAATGAATTAATTCAGGCAATATCGGGCCAGAGATCAAAGGAACTTGTAAATATAAGTAACTCCAACAAAGCCTAGCCAAATGAGATTTGGTTTAAATGGATTTAGATCTCGAGTTGTGTATTCTCCCCTTTCATGATTCGGAATCCCGTATTTCATTTAAATGTAATTCATAGAACCAGTTTAAATCTGTCATTGTGCTGTGCTTTGATACATATTTCACTTTGCTTAGAGGCATTAGAGTATGCCAAAGGAAATCTTAATAAACTCAATAGACCTGGCTTCTCTTTTTTTTTAATATTCCAGTGCCTAGATAAACATAAAAATATAAATAATAGAATTCTGAGTTGTAACTGGACAAGTCCTAGTATTCACTAGAACTAAATTCAATCAGGAAATGTTTAACTATTGGACAAACTGCTAATCTTATTTCTACATACAATGGTTTCCCTCTTGAAAAGGTCATTTAAATTCTTCCTGTACTGAAATTCTCCTGATTAAAATTGATGAATCAAAAGGCCCTAATACCAGTGGAATTCAATATTGAAAATTCCACTTATAAATGGCTGTAATCATGTTTTAAAGTTGCTTTGGAAAAGAGTTTTTGGTGTTAGCAGAGTAATTAATCTGTTGCTTGAATTTTGTTCAGTCGTCTATTATATATATATAAACCTAAAGAATAAGAATTACTGAGCTGCATTAAAATAACTTCAGTTTTATCATGTGTAATCTTGATATTGAAGCAAGGCTGGATTTCTGAAGTAAGTTGTAGCTTGCCCTTTTTATAACGTAATGATGCATGATCATGTACACCACATAAATTGCATTGTACAGTGTCGTTTCTTGTAACCATTCTTAGAGTATCAACATGTATCTTGGAGGCCCAGTGATCTCAAATCCAACACCACCTTTGGTGTGCCAGTGCAGCCTTTGGTTGCCTGAGGAAAAGCATGTTTGAAGACCAGGATCTCAAATTCATGGTCTACAGAGCAGTAGTGATACTTGTTATGTATTTAACCCTTTGTAACCTGCATGACACCTGACCACCAGAGGGCCCACCTGGGAGTCCCAAGGGATCCCAGCATCCCTTGGGAGCACAGTATATAAGCAGGCCACCCATGAGGTTCCTGCACTCTGGAATCTTATTAAAGGGGCTAAGGTCACACTTTCTCATTGTACACAGTATTCAGTTTCACCCTTTTATTATGAGTGTATCAATTGGCGATGAGGTAACGAAAAACCATGCGAAAATGCAAAGAGCAGTCAGCATCCTAGAGAAGTTCTCAGAAGGGAACAATTGGGAAGCCTTCGTGGAGAGACTCGACCAATACTTCATGGCCAAACGAAGGGCCATTGATCCTCCTAACTGTCGAAAGGGCAACAACCTATGGCTTCATGAAGAATCCTAGCCCCGGAAAAACCAACAGAGAAATCCTACGAAGAATTGTGTACGCTGCTCCGGGAGCACCTAAATCCTAAGGAAAGCGTTTTGATGGCGAGATATTGGTTTTACACGTGTCAACGATCGGAGGGCCAGGAAATGGCGAGCTACATCGCCGAACTAAGGCGCCTCGCAGGACATTGAGTTTGAGGGATTCCTAGAACAAATGCTCAGACTGGCCCCACATTGTTTGTTTGGCAGAAGCTAGCTGGGAACAAATGCTCAGACTTTTTTATACTGGGCATTGGACATAATCCTTCGCAAACTGTTGACTGTAGAAACTCCGAATCTAAGTAAAGCCATAACGATAGCCCAGGCATTTATGTCGACCAGCGACAACACCCCACAGATTTCGCAGAATAAAGAAGTTTCGGCCAGTACTGTGCATAAAGTAACGTTGGTCTTGAGCAGAAATGTACATGCCGGCTGCTGCGGCCCGACCTCCGATAACCCACAGTCCGCCATCAATCGTTAATGCGAGGTAGTTAACACCTTGTTGGTGCTGTGGAGGTGATCATCGGCCCCATCAATGCTGCTTTAAGCGCAGTGCGTGCAATGATTGCAGAACAATGGGACACCTCCAACAAATGTGTAGGCGAGCTGTAAACCCTGCAAACCACCACGTTGCAGAGGAAGATCAATCTACAGTGGATCAGGCTGAATTGGAGACTCGTACTGAGGAGGCAGAAATGTATGGGATACACACATTCACAATGAAATGTCCACCAATAATGTTGAAAGTTGAACTGAACGGCATTCCAGTATCTTATGGAGCTGGACACTGGGGCAAGTCAGTCCATAATGAGTAAAAAGGCCTTTGACAGGCTGTGGGGTAAAAAGGCACACATGCCCAAGCTCAGCCCCAGCTCAGCCCCATTCACAGCAAACTAAGGACTCGCACTAAGGAACTAATCCCTGTAATTGGCAGTGCAGAAGTCAGTCTCCTATGCCGGAGCAGTACACGAAATCCCACTGTGGATTGTACCAGGGGCTGGCCCCACATTGTTTGGCAGAAGCTAGCTGGGAAAAATCCACTGGAACTGGGACAAGATATGAGCGTTTTCATCCGTCGACGACACCTCATGTACCCAGATTCTGAGCAAGTTCCCATAGTTGTTCGAGCCAGGCATTGGAAGCTTCTCTGGGGTGAAAGTGCAGATCCATTTGGTTCCCGGTATGTGATCCATCCACCACAAGGCTTGGGCATGACCGTACATGATGCGTGGAAAAAGTGGAAAATGAACTGGACAGGCTGCAACATGAAGGCATCATTGCGCCGGTGGAATTGAATGACTGGGCCAGTCCGATTTTGTCCCGGTACTTAAGGAGGATGGCATGGTTAGAATTTGTGGGAATTATAAAGTAACAATTAACCGTTTTTCGCTGCAGGACCAGTACCTGCTACCCAAGGCAGACGACCTATTTGAGACCCTGGCTGGAGGGAAGACTTTCACCAAGCTGGACCTGACCTCCACCGACATGACGCAGGAGTTGGAGGAGTCTTCGAAAGGCCTCACTTGCATCAACACACGCAAAGATCTGTTTATCTACAACCGGTGCCCGTTTGGGATTCGGTCGGCCATGGCGATCTTCCAGCAGAACATGGAGAGCCTGCTAAAGTCTGTTCCTTGCACAGTGGTCTTCCAGAATGACATATTGGTTACAGGTTGGGACACCATGGAGCACTTGAAGAATCTGGAGGAGGTTCTTAGTCGGTTGGATCGCGTGGGGCTCGGGTTGAAACGCTCGGTGTGTTTTCCTGGCACAGGACTTCGAATTCTTGGGTAGGAGAATTGCAGCAGGTGGAATCGGACCCACCGACACCAAGATGGAGGCCATCAACAATGTGCTGCGACCACAGAATGTGACGGAGCTGTGGTCGTTCCTGGGACTCCTTAACTATTTCAGTAATTTCCTACCTGGGTTAAGCACCCTGCTAGAACTCCTGCATGCACAACTGCACAAGGGAGACGACTGGGTATGGGGGAATTCACAAGAGGCTACCTTTTTAAGAAAGCCAGAAATCTGTTCAAACAAACTGCTTGTCCTATATAACTCTCAAACGATTAGTGCTAGCTTGCAATGTGTCGTCATACGGGGTTGGGTGTATGTTACAGCTGGCTAATGAATCGGGGACTTTGCAACCGGTCGCTTACGCATCCAGGAGTTTGTCCAAGGCCGAAGGGCCTACAGCATGGTTGAAAGAGAGCCTCTGGCGTGTGTTTACGGGGTAAATAAAAAATGCACTAGTACTTATTTGGCCTCAAGTTTGAGCTTGGAACTGACCATAAGCCACTCATATCGCTGTTCGCAGAGAGAAAAGGGATTAACACCAATGCCTCTGCCTGCATCCAAAGATGGGCGCTCACTCTGTCAGCATACAACTATGTAATCCGCCACAAACCGGGCACAGAGAACTGCGCAGATGCTCTGTCGGCTGCCACTGCCCACCACCGGGGTGGAAATGGCACAGCCAGCGGACTTGCTCATGGTCATGGAGGCATTCGAGAATGAGAAGTCCCCTGTTACGGCCCACCAGATCAGGACCTGGACCAACCAGGATCCTTTGTTGTCCTTGGTTTTAAAAAAAAACTATGTCCTCCGTGGGAGCTGGTTCGGTGTCCCAGTGGAGATGCAGAAGGCGATTAAGCCATTCCACAGATGCAAAGACGAGTTGTCCTTGCAGGCGGACTGTCTATTGTGGGGCAATCTTGCCCAAGAAAGGCAGACACATTCATATGTGAACTGCACAGCACCCACCCAGGCATTGTAATGATGAAAGCTATAGCCAGATCCCATGTGTGGTGGCCTGGCATCGACTCAGATTTAGAGTTATGCGTGCGCCAGTGCAACACTTGCTCTCAGCTGAGCAATGCACCCAGAGAGGCACCACTAAGTTTGTGGTCAAGGATCCATGTAGACTATGCGGGCCCATTTCTAGGCAAAATGTTTTTGGTTGTCGATGCCTGGTCAAAATGGATTGAATGTGCAATAATGTCTGTAAGCACATCCACAGCCACCATTGAAAGCCTACGAGCCATGTTTGCCACGCACGGCTTACCTGATGTCCTAGTCAGCGACAATGGACCGTGCTTCACCAGTGCTGAATTCAAGGAATTCATGACCGCAATGGGATCAAACACGTCACAACTGCCCCGTTCAAGCCCGCAGCCAATGGCTAAGCAGAACGGGCAGTTCAGACCATCAAGCAAAGCTTGATACGTGTGTCGGAAGGCTCCCTGCAGACCCGACTGTCCCGAGTGCTGCTCAGCTACCGCACAAGATCCCACTCACTCACCCGGATTCCCCAGCCAAGATGCTCATGAAAAGGCCGCTCAAAACAAGGCTCTCTCTTGTCCACCCTGATCTCCATGATCACGTGGAGGGCAAGTGGCATCAACAAAGTGTGTACCATGACCGCGCAAATTTGTCTCTCGATATTGAGATCAATGATCCTGTGTTTGTGCTCAATTATGGACATGGTCCCAAATGGTTTGCTGGCACGGTCACAGCCAAAGCGGGGAGTAGGGTGTTTCAGGTCAAATTGGCCAATGGACAAACTCACAGAAAACATTTGGACCAAATCAAATTGCGGTTCACCAACAGCAACGAACAACTAGAGGAGACACCACCAACTTTGATCCTCCAACACACAAACACAAGTGGCAATTGACATCATGGTTGACCATGAAACTGAACTCCTCCTCATCCCCAGCAGCCCGGCAAGACCGGCTGCCCAACAGCCCAGTGAAGAACTGACCAACCCACCCACACCCGCATTTGTACAGAGACAATCGACAAGGGAGCGTAAAGCCCCAGATCGTCTCACCTTGTAAATAAGTGTACTGTTGACTTCACTGGGGAGTGCTGTTGTGTATTTAACTCTTTTAACCTGCATGACACCTGACCACCAGAGGGCCCACCTGTTGGAGTCCCAAGGGATCCCAGCATCCCTTGGGAGCACAGTATATAAGCAGGCCACCCACGAGGTACCTGCACTCTGGAATCTTATTAAACTAGCTCATTGTACACAGTACTCAGTTTCACCCTTTTATTATGAGTATCAATTACCACCCTCCCATATGCTTCAGAGACATGGACTATGTACAGTAGGCACCTCAAATTATTGGAGAAGTGCCATCAACACTGCTTCTGCAAAATCCTACAAATCCATTGGCAGGATAGGTACACCAACAGCTGTTCTGTCTCTCGGGCCAACTTCCCCAGCATCAAAGAGTGTGGTCAATGCTATCAGCTCCAATGGACCAGCCACATTGTCCGCATGCCCAATGCTCGACTACCAAAACAGGCACTCTACTCCAAGCTCCGTTATGGCAAGCGAGTCCCAGGAGGGCAGAGAAAATGCTTCAAGGACACCTTCAAAGCCTCCTTGAAATAATGTAACATCTTCACCGACTCTTGGGAATCCCTGGTCCAAGACTGTTCAAAGTGGATGAGAATCATCCGAGAAGGCGATGGACGTTCCGTCGGGAGCACGCAGAAGCCAAGCACCCAACTCACCAGTCCCTTCAACCACTATCTGCCCCACCTGTGACGGAGACTGTAGATCCTGCATTGATCTTATCAGTCACCTTAGAACTTATTTTAGTATGGAAGCAAATCATCCTCAACTCCGGGGGACTGCCCAAGAGAAGATCTGGACACAATGCAGTATTTAAATTTCAAAAATGTACAAACATCATTTTAAATCAGCTGAGTTGCTGATTTAATCAGAGTTGGTGCTTAATAAAGGACGTGTACTTCTGAAAGGAGGGAGGGAAAATCAGACAGGCCATTGTCTTGACTTGTTCTTACTGGTGGCTGATTGTAATAGAACTAAATGTAGAGACCATCAAGTTAATATTGTATCTGTTCCTCATCACAGGAGACTCTTATCCAATTGGGACCTGAGGAAGAGACACATTTGGGGAAAATTGAAGGATAAATATGTCAAAAATAAACCATTTAAATGCGTTGTATATTGCAATAGCTCAAATTGAACGAGATAGGTTTACAGTTTTTTAAAAACTTTTGTAGCCATTGAGCATCCAATTTACAAATGGAGAAATATGTAATTTTATTAACTTTATTTTATGTCTATGTAGTGTCAGTGTAGCTAAAATTAGCAAGTTATTCCTCCTGAGGCAGAAGATTGAGTGTTCCTGCCCCACACCAAGGTTTGAGCACATAATCTGGGCTGTCACCAGCATACGATTGAGAGGGGAGTGCTGTATTGACTTAGGTGCTATTCTACAGGCTAAGGCCCATCAGCTTGTTCATGGAGGCTAAAAATACCCAAAAGCAGACCGTTTGCCCAGTATCCCGGCCAACCACACGCATGTTTGTAGAATCTTGATCTGCACAAAATTGTTATATTGTGCACATATGTGAAGTGTTTTTGGAATGTTTGCGTTGTGATTGTAAATACAATTTCTAACAAGCTATTAAAGTTAAATTGTTTTATGTAACTGGTCTCGGCACCGATTCTTGAGGAACACCACTTCCTACCTTTTGCCAATTTGAGTAATTACCTTTTAATCCCGGCTCACTGTTTTCTGTTTTGCAGCCAGCTTATTATCCATTCTCCTACTTGTCCCCCGACTCCACATGTTCTGGCCTTAGTTATGAGTCTATTGTGTGATAGCTTATCCAATACATTGCGTCTACTGCATTACCCTAATGACCCTTTCTGTTGCTACTTCAAAGAATTTAATAAGGTTGGTCAAGCATGATCTGTTTGAAATCTGTGCTGACTACATTTACAATTTCTAGGATATTTTTCTATTGCATCTTTGAATAAGGATTCCATTAGCTTTCCTACCACTGACAAGCTAACTGGTGTATAGTTCTCTGGGCTTGTTCTAGCTCCCTTTTTAAATATAGTGGGGTTTTTTTTGTGGCATATCATATGGAATAAATCCAATTTGGTAAAAACTACATGAGCCTGCTGCATTTCGAGGGCACTCCATTCCTCTCTGACAACGGTGACCTATGAACAGAACTGGTTGCAGTCTATCTGATAACTGCATACTTAATGGGAACCAACTATCCGCAAATGGCATTTCAGTATTTGTTTGTTTAAAGGATTTTGTCCAGAAATCAAATCCATCATGAAATTGTTTGGCGGCATTTGTTTATTTTTAATAACATTTATGGATTGAAAGATGGTGGATTGCATCATTTTAATCCTGAACAGTCGAGGAAAGTATCTGGCTAAAGTGGCAAGAGTTCAGAATCTCTCTCACTCTTAAAAGTGCAAGAACAGATTTTTTTTAAATAAGTATGTAAATTCTGTGAAAGTTCTCCTGATCTCCCACTGTAACTTTAGCGGAAACTTCAGAGAAACAGCTTATATATGCCATTTACATCATTTCTCTGAAGTTACGATGGGGAAAGAGCCCCCATGGAAATTCTGAGCATCAATCTACTTGTGTAAAGGAAAGGCATAACCTGACATGCTTCTTAATTATGGTTGTTTAACTTTAGTTCTTGATAAGAGACCCAAACTTCATGGATCAATAAGAAATTTGCATAGCTCACACAGAACACATGAGGTCTGGAATGCACTGCCTAAAAGGGTGGTAGAGGCAGAAACCTTCATCACATTTAAAAAAAATACTTGGATATGCACTTGAAGTGCCGTAACTGCAAGGCTATGGACCAATAGCTGGAAAGTGGGATTGGCTGGATAGCTTTTTTTGACCAGTCCAGCACAGACACAATGGACCAAATTGCCTCCTGCTGTGCTGTAAATTTCTATGACTCTAACATTACATCTGGAAAATCTATTAAGACACAAAGCTATGAATTAATGCACATTACAAAGCAGGTGTGTGAATTGTTTCTAGATTTTATTGGGGAAAAAAGTATTCCACTGGTCTAATCTTGCATGTTTTTGATTTGTGTATATTATTTAACCTGTAAATAAATCTTGATAGTTTTGTTCTGTAAGCAGTGTCTGACTACCTTTAGGGAGTATGGAGAGTTGGCATCCCTCATGTTCTGCAGTTAGTGATACACCACAACTGAAAGTTAATTGTTAATTTGAGACATGTTCGTTCATGCAGCACAGGTTTTAGATCCTGGGAGATTCCGAAGCCTGTGATAATCTCATTTTTGCCACAAACACAAGGCAAAGGTGTGGTGGGGGAGAAACTAGATGGTAACTGTTTGTTTTATTAAAATTTAAAAGGGAATCTATCTTTTTTCAATTCACTCAGCCATAATATTACCTATTTAAACCATGGAAGCCTATCACTCAAACACTTGATTATTTGCATATTATTGAAGGAAATACTATTGGACTTCTGATATAATTAAATAAATTTGACATGGGTGCCAATAAAGCAATATTCCATATTCCTGATGTTACAGACTTGCATTTTTTTGAGGGGCCATGAATTTTAGCATTAGCTTGGTATTGACTTATTTAATTCTGTCATGGTACATAAGGAGTTAAATGCCAGTTTCACTTGCAGTTCCTTTTTGCAATCATTGGTTGGTTTGTCTGAAAATGTTGGCTTGTGAGTGGGGCCATGCCATTCAATTCAAATACAACTGTCTACAATTTGGTTGACTGGCATCCCTTATTGAATTGGAGTTATTTAAATTCACATTGTCCAGTATCTGTCTTGAGGTATTATCAGCCAGATTTTTTTTTTTCAAATTGAGGAGTCTGTCCTTAACCTCCCTGAAGGAAGCTAGCTAAGCCAGATAGCTGAAGTAATCGGTGAGGAACAAGTGGATGGGAGGGTCCACTATGAGCATTAATTACAGCCCCAGGTTAAGCATAGGAATTGTGATCTCTCTTCTATTCAATAAAAAAAATAAACTAGCTAAGTTTAACTACTGTAAATTTATTTGGCAATTAAAAGCCTAAAACAAAGTCCAGTGTCGTATTACTCTGCTTCCTTCTGCAGATAAGAAAGATCCTGTACAGGGTAGAAACATTGGCTGAACATAAGAACTTAACACAAGAAATAGGAGCAGGAGTAGGCCAGCTGGCTCGTTGAGTCTGCTCTGCCATTCAATAAGATCATGGCTGATCTGATCTTGGCCTCCACTCCACTTCCCTACCCCGCTTCCCATATCCTTTGACTCCCTATATTGGCTGAGATAATCTGAAAATCTGTTTGTTTTCTAGGCACAATATAAATTTTTGCCTCTAAACATTCTCTGGGGCTCATCAATGACCAGTAGTCAGAAACAGGGAAGCTGGAAAAAAAGGAGTAGGGAGTAAAATAAATTTTAAAAACATAAACCAGCTCACAAAATAGCATTGTATAGATCATAAGACCTGTGAACAACACATGTCCTGCAGTTCCCAGTTTCTTCCAAACAGTTGCTCCTTTTTAAATATTTTTTTTAAAGCCTAGAGACCTAAAGGTTTTGCCACTGAGATCCCGGGCCAATACACCCACAAAAATTTCCATCCTGCTGCTTAACACATGCATTCTGTTTGTACAGGCAATGATACCAAAGATTACAAGCCTTTGTAAATTGTATGCTTTCTATTATGTTGGCTTGAAATATTTACAGTCCTTGGATTAGTGTTCCACTGTACCAGTAATTCGGTAATGTATTGAGAGAGCACATAGAACTTAAATGGGATTTACATCCACCTCCTGACTTGTACTGGTGTCTAGTTAGTATAGCACAGGCCCAGAGAATTGGAAAATATGACCGTAACCTTGTATCACAAAAAAACAACTCTGCTAAGTAGCATACTAGCATTTACAAACACACTTTTTGAAAGTTGAAGAATAAGAATGGTGGGTTTAGTGGAACTCCATGGCTATGCTCTTAGGGCTATTTTGAGGCCAAGTACTGAGAATTTTGAAAATAAATCTGCAGTAACTTAATATACCGTTTGAGATTTTATTTCTAATTTTGTTTTTTGTTGTGTTTCTTTTAAGAGGATTTTTTTTTAGGTCGGGCTACTGTTTGTAATAAAAAAAGCAATTATGCTTTCAATGGGAAGGTTTAATAGAGTATGGCACAAAAAATATTCTCCCACTTGAAAACCTAAGGGGCAAATGGCCAACTGTTCCCTGTGCACTGGAAACTTTATTGCTAATTTATACATGACATTTTGATAAAACATTGAACATTTGTCTAAAGTGCCCGTTTAAGTGAGCATAGAAACATAGAAAATAGGTGCAGGAGTAGGCCATTCGGCCCTTCGAGCCTGCACCACCATTCAATAAGATCATGGCTGATCATTCACCTCAGTACCCCTTTCCTGCAAAAAGAATTACAAATGTTAAACCTGAGGACCACGATTTCAGCAACGGGTGCGAGTGGCATTGGTGGTGTGTGGGGAACACGTTCCTAGTTGCAACCCGCCCTCTGACCGCAAGCTTCCGTGGCTGGGGCTTGTTAAGCCCAGCCTGTGGGTTTCCTGGCCAATTAACTGGAAGCGGGTCCGCATTCTTGGACAGATTTGTGAGCACCTTTGGAAGTGGCTTAGTGAGTTGCAGTGAACGGTGAAACATAAGGGTACCCCCCCCCCCTGCCACCATGGTGATGAGTGTGAAAGAAATGGGTTGGACATTGCAGGGATGTTTTATGAAGCTGGTGCGCATTGGTGCAACCTGATGCATCATGTGGCAGTCAGAGTGTACAGCGTAAAGTGAAGTAAATGTGGCCATGGTGAGGCCATCACTGGCCTCCTGGGCAGCAATGTGATTGGGTGCTGATGCTCTGTGTCCTGTGCAGGTGATTGCAGAGAAGGTTGGTGCTGATGCTGGTATGTCTGGTGATGTTGGTGTTGGGACTGATTGTGGTGGGATTCTGAGGAGCAAGGTGAGATTTTTCCAAGGGCACTTATGTTGCTGGAATAGATGGCAGGTGAGGTTGAGATGACCGAAGCACCCTGTCAATGGTGAGAGAGGTTGCTCCAAGGTGGTGACAATGAATAGAGAATTCACTGCAAACACTTCCAAAGTGCATGCAGCTCAAAGTCTCTTCCAAATCCTCAAGGCTTCAGCTTCTGACATTGGAAAGTGAACAGCTGTGAAATGGTAGCTTTCATACCATTTCTGCAGCTGTTAACTAGCCAAAGCAACAGAGTCACTGAGAACCCAAGGGTTGACAAAGCCGTTAAATGGCTGATGTGCAATGGTCACCACACGTTTATAAAAAAAAAAATAATCCATGCACAGGCATCTTCCACCCCCTCAATTGGAGTTCAGGACTGTAACATCAGGTCCTTCATTGAAACATCTGTGAACTCTCGTGGAAGCAAGTCATCCTCATTCGAGGGGCCGCCTATGAAATGAATGAGATGAAATGATTGGTAAAATTGTAAGTGCCTGCTTTTCCTCTAATTAGTATTTAAGTACCTTTTATAATAATTTGTCCTACCGCTTGCTGTCGTGTCTATCAGAACACCGACCTGACCGTTGAGAAACTGACACGGAGGCGGGTTCCGAGCGGGAGCCCGACCCGCTGTCAGTCATTTTAACAGCGGGCCCACACTCAAGGCTGGGAAGATTCCGGCTGATATGTCTGCAATGATTGGTTTCAAGGATGAACTTAACTTGGCATGGGTAAAGTGAATGGTACCATTAACAGTTTCTATCTTCTGATCATGTTGGGTGTCAGCCTTGGTCCAGAGGTAGCACTCTCGCCTCTGAGTTAGAAGATTGTGGGTTCATAGTCCCACTCCAGAGACTTGAGCCTATAAGCTAGGCTGACACTCGAGTGTAGCACTGAGTGGTGGGTGTAAAAGATCCCATGGGACTATTTTGAAGAGCAGGGAGTTTTTGTGATGTCCTGGCCTTGCTTGTCCCTCGACCAACGTCCCTAAAACCAATTATGTGATCTTTGACCATAAAGTGTTTTTGGGACATCCTGAGGTTGTGGAAGGTGCTATATAAAATGCATGATCATCCTCTTGGGTGGGTATTGAAAGTTATGAAGTGGCTGTACCTGGATTGCAATAATTCAAAGTCCAAAATCCAAGAAAACTATATTTCAGTGAAGTTGAACAACAGTGGCAGGACAAAAAACTTCTTCTCAGTGCACCAATTCTGAGTGTGTGAAGATTCCAGGTTATGTTAATGTTTATTCAAACATTATATGGTGATAACTCTTATACAAGCTTGCAGTATTTAGAAATATGTTTTTTCTTGTTTTAATAGGAATTTCAGGGTCTAGTTGCATGCTTATAAAATCATTCTAGTGCATAATAAAAACTCCAGGCAGTTTCTGCTGTTTCCCAACAGTAGATTTTAGTAATGATCTCAGTCTATTTTATCAGCTGAGATTCATGTTAGAAATGTTGCCATTGAGGTATTCTTGGCATAGAGATAGAATGGCTTTATTATACAGGGTATTAACTCTTCTGGGTCTAGGAGCAGTCCTCTTGTTGAAGGCGTTTTGGACCAGACAAGTAGTATGTGTGTTTTTTTTTTAAATTGTTAGCTCATTTTACTGACACTTCAGTCCAGGGAGTCCTGAAAAGTGACTGATGTACATGAGATTCATGAGTCCAGACTATTGAGCTCTGTTGTTTATCATTGTGGTTATTTTATTAAAAATACAAAGACATTTGTGGACTTCTTGATCCTTTGCTAAGGATGGCTTTGATTACAAGACTTTAAAAAAAAAATGTATGTGTTGTATCGTCATCGTGATTAATTTAATTTTTTTTAAGGGTTTCGTGTTCGAAATTATTTTTGAACTATTTTCATGAACCAGTGGCACAATTAGTAAATTGGAGCATGGTGCTGCCTCTTGTCTATTATCACGTTCTTCCTCTCTCCCCACCATTTTTTCTTTCTCCTCTTTCCTTGGGTGAGGTGGTGGGGAGTGAGCCACAGATCACTTTTTTTGCTTTTGCGAGCAGGATGCCAGGGGATCTGACCATGGCTTCAAGGCCCAGATGAGAAGCTCCTCAGTTGAGGGAGTGATCCAGCCAGGGCTACGGGTTTGCTTTGGGGAAAGTCAGTTGTTGAACTTTTTGATCTCCATGCAGGAAAGAATCTGGCCATGGCTGAAGGCTAGTTTTGCATCTTGTTTTGGGGAAGAGGATCTGAAGGGAGGGGGTGGTGCTCCGACCTCTTTTCCCACCAACCCCTTAATGTCATTTCTTCCGCTGCTTGTCACCCCACTGTTACTTGCCCTTTTCCTCATTTGTCTCTCCTATTTCTTCTCTTTCTCACCATCACCTCCCCTACCCCTTAACTGTTATGTATTTAACCCCTTGTAACCTGTATTACATTATCACCAGAGGGCCTACCTGTTGGAGTCCCAAGGGATCCCAGCATCCCTTGGAAGCACGGTATATAAGCAGTGCCACCCACGAGGTACCTGCACTCTGGAGTCTTATTAAAGGAGCTAAGGTCACACTTGCTCATTGTACACAGTACTCAGTTTCATCCTTTTATTATAGACGTATCATTAACCGTGCCCCTTTTCCTCTTCACCTTCCATTACCTCGCCTGCCTACTCCACTTAGCTTCCTCCCCTTTTCCTCTCCCTACACTGCCCCAAATTTCTGCACAACATCCCCTGACCCCAAAATAACATGCATTTTTAGGGAAAAAAAGTTAGTGCTAGGAAACCAGTAAAGAAAAAAGAACAGGTGCAGCATACACTCCGGGTGGATACCAGGGCATATTGACATGGGCATGCATGGGGTGTAATAGAGATCCACCTAGTAGACTACTGATATAATAGCAAAAGATCTTGTGGCAAGGTCACGGGACACAGTTCTCATTCAGAAGCTATCTTGTGTGTGTGCTTGTTAGTGTTGTTGTCTCAAAGATATCACATGGGGTACAAGTCAAATACTATTGACTGAGGGCAGGTTGGGGCACAAGCATGGCGGTGGAAGATCAGGAATAGAATTAGTGAGTTTGTAGAAGGTGCATCTCGTTATGATGAAGAAAAGATTGGGGAGAGAAACCAGGCAGGAGCTGAGAAGCCAGTGGAGGTGGCAGCAGGGAAACTATGCAAGATTTACATCAATTTAAGTTAGATTAAAGTAATTTATCTGAAGGGCCCATGACATGAAAAATAAATATTTAAATGTAAACTTATCTATGACCTCCTGGGAGATGGAGTCTGAAGGTACAGAAGCACCACTTTGTAATGGGTGGACGGAAAGAGAATTGGAATTATATGTACACTAAAGTTGTTTTTTTTAGGCATGATACAATTGTGACATTGAAAATGCAAGAAATAAATCCACAACTTTTAAATAGAGACATATGATTGGGTCAACATATGTCATTCATTTGAGTTTCAAGATTTCTTAATTTTTACACACACATTTTGGAGTTTACTGTTGGGTGCAATTGGTGGGGCCAAATTTTCTGTCCATTGATGAAAGGATTGATCTAATTCCAAATGGTTTATTTATATATTTTTTTTATCTGCTACAATTGAGCAATCTGTAACTTACTCCAGGACATTTACTGTTTTTAATTTCTGTTTCCCCTGCTTCCATTTTCTGTGGGACTAATTATATATAGCAAAAACAAAAGAAAAAATCTATGCCATAAAGCTCAGACTACAGCTTCCCTCATTGCTTGATCTGAACTGTCAAGTGTGTATGGGGTGGGAGGGCCCCGCATCAGAGAAAAGAGACATAACCATGTGATCCCTGGCTTGCCCTGGTATCTGATTACAGGGACATTAGTGACACTGGGATCAAGTTGTGTAGCTGCCCCTTGGCTGTAAGCATCAAGCCAGATGGATGAAGGAAGGAGATGGACAGTTTTTCAAAAAAAACATTCACAAATTTGAGTTATAGCATTGGTATCGTTCTGAATGTGGGGGAAAACAAACATTGGTTTGGAGGAGCTGTAATTGGATTTTCACACAGTAAATGGAAAAATCCTTGCACGAGACCTTCGTTGTGCTACTTGATTGAAGTGTGTGTTTTTTTTAAAAGAAAGTAAACCCAGCTGAACACTGAGTCACAGTGAATCACTGACCGATTCCTGCCACGTTTTTGCAACAGAAGAGATTTATGAGATGAATTATTTTGGTTTTGGTTAAAATGTATTCCCTTTGAATTCTGCGGTCTCCATTCAGTGGCAAATCGAATACTTTTTAATCCACATGGACTTCACTACAGAGTTTTCGAACATGAAGTATTTTTTTCCAACTGGCCTGCCAATCCTGTGGAGCGAAATTTCTTTTCAAACCCTGTTTGACCTGGCCAATATTTTTTCTGTTTGTTTTTAACCCAAATAGAAGTTTTAGATTTTAAAGAAAACACAGAATGGGGATCACTGTATTAATGGTTAAACTGCAGTCCAGATGTGGGGAGGAGACTAGCTTGAAGGCTTTAGTCACTCAGCAGATCAAATTTTGACTGCAGGCTTTGGCAGACTGACGCTAGACATCAAATATCCAGTTGCAAGCCACTGTTTTCTTAACGTGTAACTAAGAATGCTTTTTGTATTTTTGTATTTTCATTCTTAAAATTGCATTATGTAATGGCTTCTTGTCACCATGTTTCTCTCCCTCCCAAAAATAAAATAAAAGCATATAGTTGTTGTCCTACTTTAGTTTCGCCCCTCACCACTCCTGTTCTGCCAAAATCCATTGGGCAAAAACATCATTAGCTTGAAAAGAAATCATGGACTGTTTGCTGCTGCTCTTTTAATAGCAATGATGGTTGGAGGCAGACATTAAAACTGGCAGGATACCAGGATATAATATGAAACTGGCAGTGGTTACTTCTGTTTTCTGGCCTTTCTATTTAAAAAAAAAATTAACAAGCATTCAAGAAAATATCTTTACAGAAATCAGATTTGAGATTAAGACTTTCTGTACTAATTAGATGGCAGGAGAAATGTGCTGTTTACCACGGCACCCCCATTGGAGTACACTGCCACCACCTGCCGATCATCACTACACTGAAGTAGCATCAGAACCACAAAAGGAATACTCAAAGGGACAGCCACCAAAGAAGAGTTTGGGAGGGCATGCTGGCAATAGACTATGCAAACATTATATGTCCAGTTGTGATATTTATTTAGCTATACATTAAAACCACTCTTGGTCAGCTATCAATGGGACTGCTCAGAAGTGATTGACCCAGTGAGGTGGTCGGCTTAGAAGGACTTCCTAATTTTCCTATTATTATCTGAAATGAACGCATTGTTCCCAGGCTTTATTTTTTTCTATGATGGGAAGGTGCGCTCAACTCCACTTTGATGTTCAAATAGCAACTCTTCCTCCCAACCTTGATTTCATATGCAACTGTACTTGTATCTATAACCAAATACAGCAGTTTATAGGTATACTATAAATTGGAAATCCAAGTAATTCATGACTATGATGACTAAAGTAACCTGTCGAACAAGATCCCAAGGTATTTCGCAGAAATGTAATCAACCAAAAATGGAAGTCAAACCAAAGGAGGTGATATTAGGAGAGGTAGTCACAGGTTGGGGTATTCACAGCGTTCCTTTTTATTTACTCCAATTTCTTGCCTGCTTGATATGTTTTGGTTATCCCTGCCTCTGCCTTTCTCACTCCCATATTTACATTCTCTGCAAGAGCACTGGTACCAGTCTGGTTTGGATGGAGCCCTTCCATCCTGAAAACTTCCACCTGTCTCCAAACTTGTCTTAATGCCCTAGGAATCTGAATAACCCTGCGTTCTACACCATCTCACCAGCTGTGCAGCGATGTATTTAACCTTTTACACTTGAGTGGTCCATCGTATGGCATCAGGCGTAAACCTGAGACTACCCTTGAGGTCTTGTACACTGCAAGACTTTCACTCTAATCTTTCCTATATCATCGTTTCCTGTGTGGCCCACTACTAGTGGCTGTTCTTCTTTTCCAAGTTTTACAAGTAGCCATGTTACGTCTCTTACCCAGGCACGGAAGAGGTGACCTGCCATTCACAAGTCCCAGTCCCAGCTGCAAATTAGGCTGTCGTACACCCTATAATTGAATTTTCTTCCCCCACTCCATCACTTAACACGTACCAGTTTCCATGGAGTGTGTGCCCCTCTTCATCGTCGAGTTATCCTGGGGTGTGATTATGACTGCTGCTGCTGATATATATATATATATATCCACTTGAGTGTACACCAGTGTTGTGGGTTGGGCTCACATAATAGAAACTGCCATTTTCCTTTCTATTGTAGTTATTTACATTTTTTTAAATAAAATCCAACAAAAAGGGAGCAAATAGACAATTGTATGTTTTTTCCCATCACCGTGCAGCTCTCTAAACCCAACGGTTCTTGCCACTGAGGGAGGGGGGGGGGGTAGTTGCATGACCTGTTGCCCTGTCAATGCCACCTTCAGCTATAAACTTCAGAAATTTATCAATTTAATAAAGGAATCATTAATTGGCAGAACTTTCAACCATACTTATTGGCACTCTGGTTTGAAAATGCTATTTTGACACCATTTGAAATGAATGGATTTTTCAAGTAGTGCAACCCATTCACTTTCCTCTCTGTGAAGGGAAATGTTTGGTGATGAACTATGGGGGTGGGGGGAGGGAAGGGAGAGAAATTGGGGATAACCAGGTAGATAAGTAAATCGACATATTGTGAATATTATTTTCTATCATTGTTTTAGGAATTACAAGGACAGCTAGTGGAAAATTGAGAAGAACTGCTGATGTCACTAGTCCAAGTAAGTAGCCACATAATCAACATTACTGTGTGGAGCACCAACAGCTCATGTTTTCTGCTCTGTTTTGATTCGTAATGAATTCAGTTACATTTATGAAGCCTTTTGTCACATGATTCATTCATTCATTCATTGCTGTTTGCAGCATTTTCTCACAGTATTTAATCTAGTTTCCTTTTATTTAGAAGCTAATTGGGAATATTGATTGAAGAAGCAATTGTTTTCAATGAGTTAAATGGGTAATACTGTCGGAGCAGAATACACGCAGGCCAATTCTATAATGTACATGGTGTAAACAGTGAGAGAAGAACAGGAGAAAACTTTCAAGCATTGCTGAGTGAGGAACCTTTACAACCATTAAATAAGCGTGTCCGTTTGGACATTCTTTATGATGAGAAGCAGAAAGCATTAGTTGATCGAAGCTTTATAGATTGTGGCAGTTTTAGAGACTCTGGCATCAATTTGGCTTCAGTGGCAGCATCAAGTGGGCAATAGTCAACGGGCACCTGTATTGCACACTGCTCGATTTTTCATTTTCCATGGATGCAAATCGCTATTGTCCGTTTTGCGCTACTGACCAAGTCTAATTCATACATCACGGTTTGTTTTTCTCTTCAGAGTAGGCAGGTTGAGGCAGAGACCTGAACTATTCCCATGTTCTAAAGGACAAGAAAAGACCATTTTGATCCATATAGCTGGTCTTGGAGTTCAAAAACAGATAAGATTGTAGCCCAGAGTGAGTTGCAGGCGGGAGGAGTGCACTCGCATGCCTATTTTTTTAGGCCAGGGTATTTTAACTCCAAGGCCTCATGTTTAAATGTTGCTGCTCCACTTCTCTCCTGGAACGGGTGAGAAGAGGGAAGAGAGCGGCTGCCAACAGGTCAACGGTTGGACATTGCTGGTTTCCAGGTAAGTGGCAGGGAGAGGGTTTCAGGCGACTCTCTTGGAAGGGAGGGGCGAAAAGAGTCCAGAACAGGATAGGCCATCACATTCCTCGTGGAACTCCAGAGTTGCACTCTTGCTCCTCCTCGCTCCACAATGATTGAGACTAACTGGAAATCTGCATTGGCTTCCCTGCTCAGGCTTTGGTTTAAAACTGCATCATGGTCCTATTGTGTGACTTTGTAGGTATGTATAATAAGCAATACTTGAAACTCTAGCTTACCACACTCCATTTCCAAGATCATGCAAGTGGTGTTGTGTTCCTTCGTTGACCTCTGGGATGACTCTTCCTTTCCGGTGTATTCCTTTCCATGGCATTGCTTCACCTTGGTAATGTGCCATGATAAAATTGTAGGTGTGGTCTCCCTACCATGTTATGGTGCACCAGTCTGAAATGGATTTTCATTTTTGTCACCAGGATTTTAGATTTCTCACTGCCTTGTGTGTAATTTTGAAGACTTTTCCCCATTTGTATTGTTTAGGTTTGCAGAAACTGGAAATTTTTGATCTTTGGTTCATCTCCAATATTTTCACAGCATTTTTGGTTGGTTGGTGATTGATGTTTATACTAGAATCTCTTGGAATGATTCTTCTGTGGCAAATCATGGCAAATTCTGATTCCCTGGCCTGAACTATATTATTTTAGGTCTTTAAGTTATAATGGTTTGAGCAGCCTTCCTCCTGAAGATGTGAACCAGTGAATACCTTCACTTTACAATTTCTAAGTTATCCATCGACTAATAACTTGACCAATTGTTATATATAAAGAGTTGGATGTTTATATTTCCAACGATGCAATTGGTATCTAATTTAACTGAAGTATGGCTGAATTGTTCAGTGTCAATTTTTAGGTTAAATACTTTTTTCAATTGCTTTATTTTGCAAATGTAGACCAGAATTGGTTCCTCATGTGCATATATGAACTGAGTTATGAGGTGTTGTTTAATGCAGTTGTGGGAATACGAATTTATTTTCTTTCCCCCAAGAAACTGTTCGGTCACGTCTTCCTTTTTATAAAATGTGATGGTTCTCATGCTGCAGGAAAAATGTTGAATGTCATCTGTGGAGTGCGACTGGTTTAATAGTGTAGATTGTAATCTTCGATTGATTCCTGGGAACATTGCTCGATTGCTTTGGTGGGTGATTAGTCACATCACCTTCCTGGAGGTTAGACCACATCATGGCAAATTGTGCACAGTCTTTCGAAGGAGCTGGTTTGATATTTTGATATGATGGTGTCATGTATTCAACTGTCATTGTAATCTATGTATAAACTGACCTAAGTTGTACACCATGAGAACACTGACCACTAGGTAGTGAACTTGTGGGAGACACTCCTAAACTGAACTTTCAGGTATAAAAGGGGAAGCTCCACCCATCTTCTCCACTTCAGTGCTGGAATAAAGGTTACTGGTCACAGTGACCTTCTCTGTAGTATGGGCCTCGTGTGCATTTGTACTGTATAGTAAGGACATAGTAGATGGGATGGGTTTGTTCAAGGTATTCAAATGAGTGGCCATTTTCCACAGCATTGTATTCTGGCGCCAGCATGCGATTTGTTAATTTCGAATCTTCTTTTTTTTTGTTCAAATCATTGCCTCCATCTTGCCACCTCCATGTCTACAGCTCCAGCAGTTGGTGAACATTATCTGGTCCCATGGGCCCACCTTCAAGTTAGTCAGCAACTTCGCACCCTGGCCTATAATTAACTTTTATTAACTTGGTGTAGATATAATTGGTAAATGTTTTGTTCATAAAACTGCATTAACTTGCCTCCAATAAAAGTAAAGAATCTCAAAGCTAATCCATTCCTGGCTGGCTAAGAAAATATTAAACTGGTAATAATGTGGTTATTTCAAGGAAAATGATTAAAAATTATTTCATGGCAAAATCTTGGTAGGAATTTCAATATCTTGCACCGTGGTGTAGGTGAATAATATTTTATCTGTGTGGCTTATGGGTATTTTAGGTATGTTATCCAATTTGAATTGTAGCTTCTGACTTTAATGCCATAAATTTATAATTAAAAAATCAAATCTATTACCATATTTAAAATAATTATGGCCATACAGTCTTAACTGCAGTTCTTGCCAGTGTCTGTTACTATATGGATCAGATACAATGACTGATATCAGGTTTATAGTATCTGTCCTTGTACAATGGTCAAGGAATTTATGGTATAAGGTTAAAGAACTACTCCTGGAGACTCCAGCTTGCCAACAATTTTGGTAAATCGACTTTGTCAAACTAATTGTGTACTCTCTCCAATCTGAGTGTATTTGGCTAAGTACAGTGTTCATCGTGTCAGAATAGTGTATTTTTAACCACTGTGACCAAACTTGGAAGAATGCTACATGACCTCTTCAGAGAGCAACCCCGTAATTGTGGGCACGCTAAATGATCATTAACTCGTATCTGCTTCAAGTAACCTTTGCTTGTGTCAGAAGTGGCAATCCATCATGATGTTTGGGTAACTTCAGCTTGTCTTTAGATCTGCGGATGGGAATTTCTGGTGGGGAAATTCATGCAACAGAAAGAAAATTCAGTGGCAGCCATTTGGACAATTTATTCACAACACATTGACACTCTGCACAACTGCAGAAGAACAAAAAAATGAAATTTGCAATCTGAGTCCCCAATTTCACAATTTTTAAAATAAAAACAGCGGGGTGGAAATCTCTGGGTGCAGGAGAAAGGAATATTAATGGCTTAGGTTTTTTTTAACTGCCTGTATTGGAGTACACTTATTTTTAAGTAATTTACAGCAGCTGACTACACACCTTGTGCTGCTTTTTTTTTTAACCATTGGCTCAGTCCAGGGGTTGTACTGATTCGGCTCAAATATAATGGCTGGAGTGGACAGGACCTGGAGAACCCAACACACTTCATGCCATCACATCATTGATTGACTTTTATATTGGCTGGTGGTCTTGTGCTAGTAAGTTGATGGTGTGAGCAGAGCCAAGTGCACTAGGCTGATTTGTTCTCATCTGAAACTAGCACCACAGCATTTGCCAGTACTTGATGCAAGAAACAGGAATGCAGGGCTTGAACCTGGTTGGTGAGGTAAAATGCTTGATTTGTGCCAGTTGGATAAGGGCTACAAGAGTAAAATAACTATGATTGGAGTATTTTTGTTTTGGTGTGGGCCTGATTGAGGCCAACCCTCATGTCAACTCAAACACTTGAGCAGCTAACAGATGTTCATCTGCCTTTTCAAGGGTCGGTTCAATAGTCAATTGAAAAAATGAAAGCAGTGTTCAAACTGGCTTGAAACATCAAGCCCTCTGCTTGGAGACAAATCACTCGTGTTTGAATATCAGTGATTTGTCCTTGGAATCCCTACTAAACCTAAATGGATGGTGATGTCACACGTGGAAGTTTGTCTGTCGGATTAATACCTGAAACCGAGGTCTCTCAAAAAATCTGTTTGTCGTCTGCCACATTGGTGTGCTGTAACAATTTACACTGCTGAAGACACTGCGGTGTAGAAATTCACCTCGGCCGCAAATGGGTCGCACCGACCGTTTATCCTGTGTTTTCACCGCCGCAGTGGATGCAGTGGCCTCTCGCGTAGAATTCAGCTCTTTGTCTTTTTTTTCCAAGCGGAGCGGAAGTCGCTCATAATGGAGGCAGAAGTGGGGGCGGAGAGCAGAAGATCAGTCATCAGTGGGGGCGGGGGGATTGTCCGCCACGGTCAATGATGATGTAATCGCTGGTGCGTCACCATGTCTTTCCCTTCACTTAAAGGGGAGAGCCACTGCGAGCTCTCCGATTATTTTAGTTGGGCCCACTGGGCCACCAGGGAGGGTTTCGGCCAGGCCAGCGGCCTGGCACCCAAGAGGGATGTGCCAGGCTAACTTGGCAGCCCGGCCGAACCCGGAGGCCTAATTGTCGGGCAGACCTGGCAGTCGGCTGACAACAAAAATAAGATGGTGGCTGCAGCAGTGCGGCCGCACTGCAAACACAGCGCACCAACAGAAAAAACTGTCGGGGGCACCGCGTGGCGGCCGCAAGATTTGTTTGTGAATTTTGCTTGCAGTGCACGCTTTGATGACGCACGTAGGAGGGTTCAGCAGCAGCAGGGCAGAAATGGGGGCCGCCGGAAAAACCACCACGGAGAATTTCGCGAGCGGCGGAATTTCGTGCAGCATTCGACCAAAAATCGGCCATTCGACACCACTGCGTGATCGCCACTTGCCGGCGGCAACGGGCCTTCTTGGGAGGCTAAACTTCGGCCCCTGTATCTGCCACACTCCAGTTTTACAATACAATTGTTGTGCTGCAGTGACGTGCTATCAAACTTGTCTCGATAAATCGCTTTTTGTTTGCTTTTTGAACAAAACTATTAATCTGTTTTATTTCTGTTTCTCCCTGTTTACTGCCTGGCTGTGTTTGCTTATGAAATCATCAGGCAACAAAATATAGCCTTTGTCTCACGCAATCCATCTTTAGCTGTACAACAGGTGTGAGCATGAAGTCTTTGCTCAAATACAAGTCTAATAGAGTCTAGACTGCAGAATGTTTGAATAAAATTCATTATGAAGTTGCCATTTTTCTCCACATATGTTGCATGTCTCAATACATGTGCTGAAAAAGCATAACCTAGTTCATAGTGAGCACACAACGAAATTCGAGCACCGTGATGTCAGATACAATACAAAAAGTAATAGGAAACATTTTCATTGAAAAAGCATCTGTTAACCCTTGTTTGTGGGCAGAGATTTACTAGGCATGTCATTTTGTGAAAGAAAGGACTTGTATTTATATAGCACCTTTCATGATCTCTATCTCAATGTGCTTCACAGACAACAAAGTACTTTTGAGGTGTAGTCACTTATGTAATGTTTGACACTAGTGCCACACATGCTCACAAGGACTATTTCAGATGAAGAAACTATTTAGCACATTTTAATTTCACCCTTCCAGAATACAATAGATTGCATTCATATAGTGCCTTTAATGTAGTTTAACATCCCAAGATGTTTCACAGAAGTTAATTGAATCCCAGCCTCATGTTTCCTCTTTACAGCATATATCGGTTTCATACATGAATCCAGCGTTTAGGCTTCGGCTCACCTTCCTGGCATCCCATTGCAGCTACTGATCACCACCTGTCAAAACAAATATGTCCTGTTAGTTACCTAAACTTCTTCAACGCTGAACTTGTGTCCTTTTGTCCTGCCATTATTTATTCGCAAACAATTTGTGTCTGAACACCATGTGTTTACTGGAGGTTTGGCGGTGGCGGTGGGGGGGGGAGGATCGAAAGAGGATTGGGGGCTGGAGGAGAACAACAGGGAGGACCAGGAGTGGCGTGATTGGCGGCTCTATGGGGATGTCTCCGATCACTGTGGGTGAGTTAGGCAGGGATCCTGGATCCAGGTGATAGATGTAAAAACACTTGACTTCTGGATACAGCAGTCCTCGCCTTGCTGTAGCAGGCAAGCATTGTGAAGTGTGCAAAACCTGACCAGCTACAGTTATATACAAAATGGTGGTTAAAGAGCCTCATTATTATAATTAAATAGATGGCCCGCCTCCAGGCACCAGATTGGCTGCCTGTCACCGTTCTAACCGGAAGTGGGTGGTTTGGCGGAGGGTTCAGTTCGGGATTCCAATTTGTAACACTAACTGCTCCCAATCCTCCCTTTTCTCTCCTTTTTTCTTTTAGGTTAAAATTACCCCCCCCCCCCCCCCCCACCAATTGTCTTTTTTTTTTTCTTAAACGTAATATTTTTTAGTAAAACCTTCTTGGGCCAGAAATTCATCCAGAATCGCTACCACCAGTTTGCCGCCAAAAAAACCGCGAAGGCTCTGCTATTAATTCTCAGCAAAAAATTCATGAAAAAATGGGGGAAAATCCATCTTGCAGGAAAAATCGGTGTTGCACGAGGATTCACGGCAGAAACCGCGATCCTCGCCAACTTTAGTCCGAGGCTGATTACCGCTGCGAGTTGGGCCTTGGGAGGGGGGAAAAAACACACACAATATTCTTCCAAAAAAACAAAATATTAAAAATCGCAAACCATTCACAAGACCCTTTTTCGAATGAATCGCTGCAAAAGAATTTAAAAATAAACTTTAATTTTTTTTGTAGGGTTTCATACCTGCCACCGTTCCAAGGGCTGCTCCGACAGATTTTTCCTCTGCATTTTTTTTTTTCCCATCTCCGGGTCACCACTGTGACCAAACTCGGGCACAAGCGCATTTTCGAGTGTTGTACGCTGGCGGTCCGCTCCCTAGCGGTATTTCAAAACCGCCGGCGGAAGACTTCAATGAATTTCCCACTGCACCGTTTTCCACCCAAAACGAAGAAATACTGCCAAAAAAATGAGGCGGAAGGCTGATAAAATTACAGCCCTTTATTTCTATAAATTAATGTTCCTTGGTTTAACATTCTTCTCTTTCCTTTTACATTTTCTTATTTTGGGGACTCTTGAGTAGTCACTTTACTTTCTCCCAGGCTTCAGCAAGTGCTGCTTTTTCACTAATAAGCCAGGATCTATGTAAGGACGCTTGGTTTGAATTTCCCTCTGTCTGGTGAAGGGTCCCAGCTTCCATTCAGTGCCTCTTTCCTTAGCAACACCAATGATATTGTACATGAAGGTATTGGAGCAGCAAGCTTGCATGCTGCTACTCCACTGTTATGTGTTTTAACTGCCACCGGAGGGCGCGACTGTCGGAGTCCTAATGGTCACTGGCAGACATGTGCAAGCCGTGTATATATTGTTGACAGCCATATTGAATCCTCACTTTGAGAATAAATAAACTGGAGTAAGGTCATGCATGAACTAGCTCACCGTACTTAGCCTCGTGGAGTTATTCGATACTTAACTTCCACGGTATAATATTACGAAATCCCAAACATTATGTTCCCTCTTTTTTTTAAAAAAAAAGCAATCAACTTTGAATTGGTAACATTCTTTGGAATTGTTGGTACCAGCAACAGTGGGGGAGAGTAGGACAGAAATAATGGGACAAGAAAGCAATAGAAACACAAAACATGGTCAATTTTCCGCAATGTTTGGAATCTAGGGGTTCAATTTTCCCCAGTGATTTGTGTCTTTTTTTGGCCTAAATTTTAAAAATCCAAATTTCCCCAAAGATTGTGTACCAGTGTAACTCAGTTGGTTCCGATTTTTTTTTTTTTTAGGTTCGTTTTTTTTTTGCGTCATAGAGAGCGTAACCTGATGTCTGCGACAATTTTTCACGATTGTGCAAGTTTGGCCAAATTACATTTCTCCTAGGGCAGCGTATGTGACCACTCCCAAAAAAAACCTTCTGGGCATTTAAGAAAAACCAGTGTGCATCAAAAAATTGGCGCAGCAAACGACGCCATTGTTTTTGGGCAAAGTTTTGGAGGGAGTCAAGAACACACACACATGCATCATCAAGCTTACATTTTTCACACTTCAAACACAGAAAATGGAAGTTTCATGGAATTCTTCAAAGTTCTGAATTTTATTTTTAAAAAGTGCCACACCACCGCTACCACTATCTCCATACTAGGCTCGAGGGTCAGCACATCGGCCGACAGAATCGATCCCTCGTCCGGACAGGGGCTCTGCTTCTAAAGAAGCCCCGGGGTTGGGTGGTGGAGGGTGTGGAAGGCGAACTGAAGGCATGACAAATCTTACAATATGTCGCCATGCAACAAATGAAGGCCCTGGGGAGGTGGGGGTTCCCGAGCATTGCGCATGCTAAGACCTGGGTGTGGTCCATACTAAGCATCAACCTGGTGGGGGGGGGGGGAGGAGAGAGAGAACAAAGAACCTTGTCCTGCCTGCCGTTTTGAGCTTCTTGCAAAGGTACAATTTACTCATGGGGACAATACTGATGATGCCATACCTTGTGCAAGCCTTTTGCATGATGGTGCTGGGGAGGAAACAATTGATTCAATGTCATTGCATGAGGAACCTCCGAGCACGTAGGATGATGGGCTGGAGGCCTCACCCACATCGGGTATATCGAGACAGGAGTTCGTACCTGCACATGAGTGATGCAGACTGTGTGAGAAGACTGCATTTCCACAAAGGTTATAACTGAGATCTCAGTTAATAAAAGCAGACCTGCAACCTAGAAGCGTCCGGAGTACTGCTTTATCAGTTGAAGTGAAGGTTACAGCTGCACTTTCATTCTATGCATCTGGATCATTCCAAGCCATCACTGGCATTGTGTGCACCATTTCTCAATATGCAATACATATCTGCATTCGGCAGGTGACTGCTGCACTATATGCCCAGAGCAATGACTACATAAATTCCCCATCACCGCCCAGGCAATGCATGAAAGAGCTGTCGGCTTCTCCAGGATTGCTACCTTTCCAAAGGTATAGGGCTGCATTGATTGTACCCACATCACCTTGCGAGCACCTTTTTGGAGAATTCCATTATGTACAGCGACAGAAAAGGCTTCCACTCCGTTAATGCGCAACTCGTGTTTGACAACAAGCATCGCATCATGTCAATTGATGCAAGATACCCTGGGAGCAACCATGATTCGTTCATCCTCCATGAGAGCATTATCTGCCATGTTTCTGCAGCAACCAGAAGGGCAGAGCTGGCTGCTGGGAGACAAAGGGGTATGACCTCGCCACCTGGCTCATGACGCCCCTACGCGTAACCTAGACGGAAGCTGACCGGGAATACAACATGTTGCACATTGCGACACGCAGCATAATAGAGGGAACCATTGGCATCTAGAAACAGCATTTCTGATGCCTTGACCATTCTGGAGGCTACTTGCAATACTCCCCTGAGATTGTTGGTCAGTTCACTGTTGTGTGCTGCATGCTGCATAACTTAGCCATCATGAGGCAGCAGGTGCTGGTAGTAGAAGACTCACCTGAGGTGATAGTGACTGATGATGATGAGGAAGCCATGCAACTACCTGAACCCAGAGTTCAATGGTGGAGGAGGGCGGACTGTCGTGCCCTTTAACAATTGCTTGAGCCTTGCGCCAGCAGCTCATCCGTGAACATTTTGCTGCCTGGAGGCTCAGCCGCAACTATTCAAAATGGACCATGTTTACTGTTTGGACGTGTTCCATAATGTTGTTTTAATGGAACAAATAATGGAAATGATTCTTGTTTACTTCAAAAAGTTGTTAATGGAACAAATAATGTAAATGATTTCAGTTATAAGGTAAAATATATTTTTATTCAAAAGTTTAACAAGCATTTGTTGGTACTTGACTTAACTTTAATAAAAATATTCTTGTATCAAACTTTAAAGTTTTCAGTTACGATCACTTATAAACTTTAACATCACTCTACCTTATTCTAAGATCACCTGCTGCGCTTGGTCTTGTTGATTCTATGCCTGCCCGCAGTCAGTGGCAGTGTTACTCTGGTTGGTACCAAGCTTATTCTTTTGAACATCTCTGGTAATGCGAACACACACTTGATATTGGGCGGAGGGGTAGCAGGCGGTAATGTGGAGGACCCGGCTTGGGCCTCTTCAGAAACTGGTCTGAGGATTGGAGTGAGAGTGGCAGTTGATTCTGTCAATGGGCGCGGGGTCTGGGCGTGTTCCCTTATTGCAGCAGCTAACTCCGACATTCCCTCCTTTTTGTGCACTGACATTGTATCCGCTGCCTGAGACTGTTGCTACTTCTGACAGTACAGATATCTCATCACCCACCCCATTGATGGTGTCCAGGAGTGATCGTGTAAGGTTAATGCTCTCGGCACTCATTGCCATCATCTGAACCATTTCTGTTGGATCCTGCACCTCAGGAGAGCGCTGTCGAGCTCCCTCCTCCTCTTCAACCTGGGTGTAGCTTGCTGCACCCCACTGGGACCCGCAACCTCGGACGGTGGGAAACGATGGAAATTCCCAGCTCAGGAAAGGGGCTGGCACCTCTATGGGCGGCACATGCACGTCCTCCAAAGTGAGTTCAAGAGTGGGGGCTTCATCCACCCCCTCCCCCTCCGCCATGCTCTTGATCTGGAAGGTGGGATTGGAAGATGTTCTCCTCTTCAGGCTCGTCCGTGTCTGAATAATCTGCATCGTCGGGGTTGGCCTCAAGTTCTGCAAAATATAACAGAACAGACAAATGGTTAGCAGCAGAGGAGGGGGCAGGGTGGGTGGCATGAATAGACACACAGCACAGGCAGCAGGCTGATTTGAAGGACCACGATGAATGATAGCACATTACATCAACCGAAGCGTAGCTGATGGAGACATCCCCGTGAACCGAAGCATGGCTGGCCCATGCAGTATTTAATTTTTAGGAAAGCCAGACTCTGGAATTTGCAGGACTTCCCCTTTCCCTCAAGTGTGGGCCCAGCTTGTGCAGTGGTGGTTGCTTTTCTCCAGGTAGGATCCATCAAAGCAGTGACCCTGTCTTCCAAGGGTGCCAGTGGGTGCAGATTTGCCGGGCCGCCTCCTGTTCGAGTTCTTTTCCGTTTGTTGTGTGCCACCTTCCTCTGCAAAGATGAAACTATAATTTTTTGGAGGGGGTGTCTTTTTGCTGGGTGGGACATATACAGATGGTCACATTTACAATTGCAATTGAATTAAATAAATGAAAATATTACTTACACTAACTACTTGTCAAAGGTCCTGCCACTTTTTGCACTGGCCTCCGGACCTCAGGGTGGTCACCATTGCACAGTAATCTTCTGCAAGTTGGTTCCAGCGTTTCTTCTTTTCTTTGGGTGAAACTTTTATGTGACCTCTGCTGGTGCCATTTGGCCTCAATTATAGTAACTCGTGCTTCCATTTCATCCTGTAAGAAATTCTTGTTCCTTGAGCCGCGTTGCATATTGTATTGCAGCTCCGATTTTTCCAATGCGAATTAAAGTTCTCACACACAACTGGCTCTTTAAAAATGGCCATATGTAGACCGGGAGCTGTGGTGAGCATGCGCGCCCATAGTAATTACATTTATATAAAAAAAAAGTCCCTTTTTTTCGCGCATGCGCTGAAGGGGAGGGCATCGTTTTTTTTCGGCGCAGACATTAGGCTCCACCACCAGCCCCCACCGCCCCCCCCCCCCCCCCCCCCCGAAGCTAAAGGATGGGCTGCGTGGCGCCAATTTCAAAAATTAAAACAGGGAAACTTGCTACTTTTTTTTTTGGAGTTGATAGGGCCAAGAAAAACGGGCGTAACTCTGGCAATATGCCAAAAAAGGGCATTGGGGAAAATTGAGCCCATATATATTCTAATTACATAAATAGTTGTGGGCCTGCAACAGACTCGTTTTTTTTAATGTAAAATTCTCCTTCATCGTTCAAAATGCTTAGTGTATTACAGCCTCAATATAATATTTGCAGGACTGCTGTATTTGTTTTTTTTTTTTAAAGTGCATTATTTCTCAGTAAAATCTATTAACAACTGAGGGTGGTGGACAGGAAGAATAGATTTTACTGAGAAATAATGTGTGACTGTGATCTTGCCTTTGGACAATAGGCTGTAGAACACCCCTACTTCCTGTTACTAGACAAGGAGTTGGACAGAAAAACTTGGCAATTGTAGTGGTGAAACGTAAAGCTCTGAAAATGTTTGTTTTTAAAAATTATTTACATTATAATGTGTGGGTGTATTGGAGGTTAAAACAGAATAGTAGCGTTTACCAGAGCATGTTAATTAGCTTCACCTTTCATCTTTCATTTGATGATCATATCACTCCTCACATGCGCTGCAGCCTTGTAACATTTTACCAGCAGAAAATACCATATTGATTCCCTCAGTCTCTGAGTCATAAGGTTGTGGGTTCAAATCCCATTCCAGAGACTTGAGCACACAAATCTAGCCTGCAACTCCAATGCAGTCCTGAGGGAGTGCTGCACTGCCAGAGGTGCCGTCTTTCAGATGAGACTTTAAAACAAGGCCCCATCTGCGCGCTCAGGTGGACGTAAAAGATCCCATGGCACTATTTAGAAGAACAACAGGGGAGTTAGCCCCGGTATCCTGGCCAATATTTATCCCTCAATCAACATAACAAAAAAGAAATCGGATTACCTGGTCATTACTGTTTGTGGGAGCTTGCTGGCGTGTTTCGAACATTAAAACCGTGATCAACTTCAAAAAAGTATTGTGTTGTCTGTAAAGCACTTCGGGAAGTCCTGAGATCATGAAAGGCGTTGTGGAAAAACAAGTTGTTGTTTTTTGTCATGCAATCCTATACCGGGTGTCCTCTTGGGTGACTTCAACGCCAGGGTTGGCAAAGACATAGCCTTCTGGGGAGGCACAATTGGCAGAGAGGGGATAGGGAAAGCCAACTCCAGCGGTACCCTACTCCTGACAAAATGCCTAGAACGTGAACTCCATCACCAACACCCTGGTCCGCCAGAGGGACAAATGCAAGGCATCGTGGCAACACCTTCGCTCTAAACACTGGCACCTGCTCGACTATATCTTCATCCGAGCCAGGGATCGCAAGGAAGTGCGCATCACCTGCGCCATGATAGAAGCTGATGACTGCTGGACGGACCACTGCCTAATCAGATCCATCATCGACATTAACATAGCCCAAAGCAGAGGGGACAGCAGAAGCAATGCCCAAAAAAGTCAATGCCGGGGCACTTAAAGACCCAGCTAAGAGAGCCCTATACAGCCAGTGCCTCTCTGCTAACCTGGTGTGCCTTGATAACTCTGAAATGTTGAATGCCCACAGTGCTTGGTCTGCCCTCCAGGCCTCCATAACCAGTGCCTGTGAAGAGACACAGTTACTCAACCAGAAAACACCAGGATTGGTTTGGTGAGAATGATCAGGAGATCCAAGAACTAATATCACAAGCGCAGAGCATTTCTGAGCCTCAAGCAACAACCCAACTCGGGAGCAGCAAAACAACATTACAGACGGCTCAAGGCTGAGGTCCAACAAAAAAACCTGGGACCTAAAGAACAGGTGATGGATGGAGAAAGCACAGGAGGTACAACAACTGGCCGACAGCCACAATATGCGAGGATTCTTCATTGCAGTGAAGGCCACCTACGGGCCATACTCCCAAGGTCCCACCCCACTGCTGGCCAAGAATGGGGAAACACTCATCAAGGACACCGAGGCTGTCGAGGCCCGCTGGAAGGAGCACTTCAAAGATCTCCTCAATTGAGACTCCACCTTTGACTCAAGTGTTCTCGACTCCATCCCGCAGCATGCGACCAGCCACCACCTCCGTGAAACCCCAACATTGCATGAGGTAGGAAAAGCCATAAAACAGCTCAAGAACAAGAAGGCTATGGGAGCGGATGAAATCCCTGCTGAGGGGCTAAAGTATGGCGGAGAGGCACTGTTGGTGCAGATGCATGACCTCATCTCTCTCATCTGGAGGGAGGAGAGCATGCCGGGAGATCTGAGATGCAGTGATCGTGACCATCTTTAAAAAAGGGGACAATTCTGACCGGCAATTACAGGGGAATCTCCCTGTAATCAGCCACTGAGAAGGTTGTCGTTAGAGTCAGCCTCAACTGTCTTCTCCTTGTGGCCGAGAAGCTCCTCTGAGTCACGGTGTGGATTTCGTCACCTACGGGGCACAACGGACGTGATCTTTGCAGCACGATAGCTGCAGGAAAAATGCAGGGAACAGCACCAGCCCTTATACGTGGCCTTTTTTGACCTTACAAAGGCCTTTGACACTGTCAACCGCGAGGTCTATGGAGCAGCGTCTTCCGTTTCGGATGCCCCCAAAAGTTTGTCAACTTCCTTTGCCTGCTCCACGACGACATGCAGACCGTGATCCTTACCAACGGATCCATTACAGACCCAATCCACGTCCGGACCGGGGTCAAACAGGGCTGTGTCATCACTCCAACCCTCTTCTCAATCTTCCTCGCTGCAATGCTCCACGTCATAGTTAACAAGCTCCCTGCTGGAGTGGAACTAAACTACAGAACCAGTGGGAAGCTGTTCAACCGTTGCAGTCTCCAGGCCAGGTCCAAGACCACCCCAACCTCTGTCGTTGAGCTACAGTACGTGGACGACGCCTGCGCCTGTGCACATTCTGAGCCTGAACTACAGGATATAGTCGACGTATTTGCTGAGGCATACGAAAGCGTGGGCCTTACGCTAAACATCCATAAGACAAAGGTCCTCCACTAACCTGTCCTCGCCACACAGCACTGCCTCTCAATCATTAAGATCCACGGCTCGATCTTCCTCGCTGCCACTGCCACGGCACGGCCCTGAACAATGGACCATTTCCCATACCTCGGGAGCCTCTTACCTACAAAAGCAGACATTGATGTGAAGATTCAACACCGCCTCCAGTGCAGCCTTCAGCCGCCTGAGGAAAAGTGTTTAAAGACCAGGCCCTCAAATCTACCACCAAGCTCATGGTCTACAGGGCTGTAGTAATATCCGCCCTCCTGTATGGCTCACAGGCATGGATGATGTACAGAAGACATCAAGTCGCTGGAGATATATCACCAACGATGTTTCCGCAAGGGAGGACGGGCGCACCAACATAAGTGTCCTCGTCCAGGCTAACATCCCCAGCATTGAAGCACTAACCACACTCTATCAGCTTCGCTGTGCAGACCACAGTTCGCATGCCAGACACAAGACTCCCAAAGCAAGTGCTCTATGCGGAGCTCCTTCATGGCAAACTAGCCAAAGGTGGGCAGCGGAAACGTTACAAGGACACCCTCGACGCCTCCCTGAAAAAGTGCAACATCACCACGGACACCTGGGAGTCCCTGGCTAAAGACCGCCCTAAGTGGAGGAAGTGCATCCGGGAGGGCACTTTGAGTCTCAACGCAGAGAGCGTGCAGAAATCAAGCGCAGGCAGCGGAAAGAGCATGCGGCAAACCAGTCCCACCCACCCCTTCCTTCAACGACTATCTGTCCCATCTGTGACAGAGTCTGTGGCTCTCGTATTGGACTGTTCAGCCACAAAGAACTCACTCCAGAATTGGAAGCAAGTCTTCCTCGATTCCGAGGGACTGTCTATGATGATGATTACCGAGTGCACTTATCATTTGCCATTCTGTCACCTGATGTATGTAGATATCATTCTAACAAATTTGTTCTTGTGGCCTCAAACTGCTGCACAGGAATTGGCCTATAAATGCAAGTGCTGAGAAATAGTACATTTTATTTGACGTAAAGGAAGACTTGTGCAACTGCGTTACAGGCTCTAATGTAGCCTCACTTCCTGAAGTATTTATTAATTGCTTTGAGTAACCCTCTTGTGGTTTAAAACTTCATCACAATTCCTTCCAGCAAGTTGGAGGCAAGCATCGTACTCCCACTCATTTTTTTATTCTCTATATAATTGTCATTCTGCTCTGAGACCATTTCACGGAAGCACATAAACTAAATCTTTCCTCCAAGGTAAATGCTGGAATAGTATTACAATCCATGTGGTGATAATTCAATTTTCAACTCCAGTCCATTTTTGTAATTGAATTTGGACACTTCCAATATTTTATTTTTTTAAATGATTATCAGTAAAATTACACTACTGATATATATTTAGGATATATAGTTGCCTCCTTCTGGTAGGTTATTTTAAGCTTATGAATGTAGTCACGTGCTCAGTTTTTAAGCCACAAACTGACAATGCTGCTTCAGTGTGTGGTACAAACATATGATCAGCACATGGTAATGTGGTAATATGGTGCATTCATGATTGCACAGATTGAAGAAATTGTATCGGAGCCGACACTTGTAGAAAGCCAACTCTTGATACGATAAACAATATTGCTGTGGATACTACTGTAAATGCTGTTTGTACTAATGGACAGAGTCAGAATTTCAGGTAGGTTACAGAACTTTTACTTCAGAATTTTTTTTAATGTGCTTACTGCTAACTGTAGTAACTGTTCCATTTGAAGGTTGTATTTTGCTGGCCAAAATTCCTTTTCTGAGCAGACAGTGTCTGTCTTTCATTTAGGCTTCCTACAAGAATTTATTGAGTCTACAAAAATGATATGCAGATTGTTGGATAATGAAGTTTTTTCATAAATGTTTTGTGTTTTGTATCAGCAAATCCTTTATAACTTTTTGTTGTCAACAACAAGAAGTTAAATCTCTAAATGAATCTCAATGTCGAAACTGTAACGATGTAGACTGGGGGCAGAGAGGAATGTGGTGTTCACAATTCTGCAACTGACCCAGAACTACAGTTTGTAAACTTCAAGAAAGTTACTGTTAAAGAATGAGCATGAAGTGTGTCTTTTTCCTATATTGTCTGACAGGTTTATAAAATGTTAGATATAGTTTGCATTGTGATTTGGAATGGTGTTCTAAATGAGGAAGGGACAGGGGTTGAATGCTGACGACCAGCAGTGGCAGCAGCAGCAGCCTGTGTGACAAATATTCATCGTGAGCTTTTCCATAAAAGTAATCCCATTTGTTTGCATTATTTTTCCCCGTTCTTCAATTAACATTCTCTTATTGGGATGTGATTTTTTTTTTTCTGACTTGAATAACTGGAAATATGTCACTGCAGTATGGGAATGTATTAATTTAAAATCTAATTTCTTGAGTTTAACAGTGGGAGTGTAACATTATTTGTCATGTTGGTATTGCGTTTAACCTTCACTATAGTTTAAAAGTTGTTTTCCAAAATGCAATTACTTGGCCATGGAATAAAAGTGCCGCGTAAATGCGGTTGAAAATGATGTTTGATCATGTGAAACATTTTGCCAAGAAATTTGATAGCCTCTTTGGAATGAATCGCAGTATTTTTTTAACATTTCGACTGAGGTGAGTTGATGCCAGGGATTCTGTTTAGGTCATCATGTGAACGTGGACTTGCAGTAACCAGTAACTGCAGGAGGAAATGTTGATTAGTTTCTATATTGATTGGAAGGCTGGAGTTGTCTCATAGCGCACACCATGATTCTGGCCATTCTTTGCCACTATTCCTAAGCTAGTTCTTTCTGTTTACTGCCTTTAATGTTTCTTTCCTGCCCCGCCCTGCCCCCACCACCATCATCCCCGCCAAACCAATCAGTTCCCCTGCCCCACTATTGTTGCTACGAATGCCCAATTTGTTACTATATCCAGGTCATGTGATGTAAAAATCAGTGAGGTGATCTTGTGACAGGAAGAAACAGTTTTCATGGAAATTACTACAGTAACAAAATTCACTATAACGACAGTGTCTTCTGAGTGCTAATAACTTTCAATTAGCAATCAGTGATTACTCTCGGTTGTTAGTCCCTCAATGTAGATGTCGTCATGCATCACACCCGTGGATTGTCCTGGACGGAAAGAGCAGAGAAAATAAAACTGCCCTCGCTCACGTCACAATAAATCTAGAAAATGGGAGCGGTTTCCAGCCATTGATCTCGTCTAAGGATTCCAGTAATACAAAGTATTCCAGTTTCTCCCATTAATGATACCACCCGAATCTTTGAATGAGATCACTGCCGGTTGCACTCTCCTGGGTATCCACTATTCTCGTGCATATTTTTAGTTAAGGTCATACATAACCTGCTTGATACAGGGAGAGCTATTTTAAATGTTAAAACCTGTTATTCATTATGCTTAATTGAATTAGGAAATATTGACATCTCAAAAGCAGAAAAATATCAAGTGCCAGTGTAAATGTTAATAACAGGAAGTGTAATGGTTAATTGGTACTTGACTTCAGTTGTGAAGAATTAATGTCAAAATTGTCAGGTTCAGGGGCTATTTGCCAAGTGGAAATGATTGAAGCAGCTCAAATTCTTCACTCGATTTGTTTCAATCGCTACCAATTTTTACGTATGGATCCTCCTACTGTGCTGATGGGGCATGTAAACGATGCTGGTGGAGCATAGTCACCTATGTGCTGTTAATCTAATAAAGGCATAGAATGTCACCACAGCAACAACAACATGTAAATACTGAGTGACGGTTAAATCCTTTCCCCTGTGTTGGTTCATCTTTATAGTGATAGATGGTAATTTGCTGCTTTATAATAATTCAACTTCAGTACTTATTCCAAGAAGCTTTCAGGATATTAAAACTGCTGCATGATTTAAGCAGCTATAAATGAATATAGCACCAAACGAATGTTTGATGCACTAAAACCTTTAAACATGATCCAAGAAATTGCATAAATGTGTGGATGACGTTGTCACATTATATTAATGATTTCAGTGGCATAGGTTGGCAATTCTAATCTCTCGTACAATAAATGGCTTCAATATATAGTAAAATAATGCTATTGCTTATCGGAAGCAAACTGGAGGACTTGCTGTATGGAAATAACTTAACAAATACCAGGAAATCTGGTTTTACAAGGGAAGATTCCATCCAATTCACCTCTTAATATTTTTGACTCTGATGTCAAATTTACAATGACCAACTATGAGGTGATGTACGTAGGTTTCCAAAAAGCCTTTGATAAAATTCCCCTCAGAAGGCCGCTGTTGAAACTGAACACAGTGGGAATTCAAGGTAAACAATGAATATGCGTCAGGGGAGAAAGGTCAGATGAACAGAGTACTAAGTGGGATGTCCCAGGGATCAGTGGTGTGCCACTCCAAGCAATGTGTGGGGGGGCGGGGGGTGGAAATCTAAAGGAGATGGAGGAAACATGAAGCATTACATAAAATAGAATAAGTTCAATATGAAGTGTTGCATTTCTTTTAAATTGCATTTAAAATGTACATTTGGCAGTTTAAAAAACCCATGACACTATTTCTAATACTAACTGGAAATGCTCAGTGGAGAGAAAGAAACTGAATTGACATCACATCAGCTCTGACAACATCACCTTCCATACTAGTGCTTCCGATATGTCTGTCATTTTCCTTGACCGAGGATTCCCCTTTGCTGTGGTTGACAGTGCCCTCAACCATGTCCATTCCATTTCCTGCACTTCTGCTGTCACCCCTTCCCCCACCCTCCCAGAACCATGATCGTGTTCGAAACAATAGGGTTCTCTTGTCCTCGCCTTCCACCCCACCAGCCTGCACATTCAATGCCATTTCCACCAGCTCCAGTGTGATCCCATCACCAAACACTTCTACCTGTCCCTTTACCTTTTCAGCATTCTGACCGAAGGGGCCATTCCCTCCGCAACACCCTAGTGCACTCCTCAATCACCCCTCCCCTTCCCGTGCAAGCGCAGGAGATGCAGCATCTGCCCTTTTTCCTCCTCCCTTCCCATTGTCTAGGGCCTCGAACACTCCTTTCAGGTGAAAGTGATTTACTTGTACACTAAACTGCAAGTAGTACTGTATTTGCTGCTCACCATGCGGTATCCTTTACATTGGGGAGACCAAACGCAGATTGGGTGACTACTTTGTGGAACACCGCCATTCAGTCTGCAAGCGTGACCCCGAGCTTCCAGTCACCTGTCAGTTTAATTCACTGCTCCATTCCCATTCTGACCCCTCTGTCCTCGGTCTCTTGCACTATTCCAACGAAACTTGAGGAAGATCACCTCAGCTCAACATTGAACTCAACATTTTCAGATCATAACCTCTGCCCCCATTTTTTTCAGATGGCAGCTGTTGATGTTTCTGCTATTCCCATTTGCACCTCTTCTAGATCCATCTTTGGTTTCATTACTTTTCCCCTTACCATCTCCTTTTGCTTTGTATGATCATACTTTTAATCATTTTACTCCTGCTCCTAATCTTATGTTCTTATTTCAGATTTCCAGCAGTATTTTGCTTTTGCACAGTATTTCTTGTTAAATGCCTATGCCGTGTATCTCTGAGGTGCAGTGATACTGGGATAGTATAAATATATTGGTTGAAAAAAAATCTATTTCAACTGGACCTTTTGGGTTAATTGGTCACTCTGATGTCATGGTGTCACATAAGTGAAGCTTTGCTGGAGTGTTGAGGATTTGTTATACTTATCAAAGACTTGGAAAGTGTAGTTTGATTGTAAACATTTGACGTCCTGTATATGTGTGCATGTCGACATATTTCAGGAAGGGCTTGACTCTCAAATTGCTTTCCAGTGGTACAGTGCTTCACCATGCCCCAGCCTTGCAGACTCCTGTTTGAATTCCGATCTCTCTTACTGCAGGCTTCCCATAGATAAAGTTGCTTGTCTTGCTCAAGTTGTCAGTAAAGGTTCGGCCACAAACCCATACCAAACCTGAGCTGAAAGCAGTCCTGGTATTAATAGTACCTGTGGAGCCAGGCCAGAACCTGCATCTTTGCTGGTCAGAGCACCTCACTGAAATATAAGAGGTGCAGTTAGAGGGAATGTGCAAATTCATCAAATACTTTTTTTTTTATAAAGGCTTTGGTTCTCTTAACTTTTTAAAGCTTGTAAAAAAAAAAGTAATTCCTGACTTAAAAGAATGTAAACATTTGAGATTTTATCATTTTAATAACTATCTTTGTGTACTCCCAAAAGTGTGTTTTGAGAGATTTTCTCCATGCATCCAGTGTGCGTGGCCATTATGACTTGAAACAGCTTTGCTCAAACAGAATGCATAGTGTCAAAGGTCATTTCTGTGACCCACAGACTGTTACAAAGAGCACTTTATAATGTTTTTCTATAAAACTGTAATGATCACCCTAGCAACCAGGGCATGCAGGGAATTTTATTACAGTTTTGGATGTTTTTTCTTTATGCTGACATTGACTGTTACTCTTTTTAACCACTTAATGACCGTATTGTACTGGTGTTCATACTAAAATGATTGTTTCTGCTGAAAATGCCTGCATGAGTAAATGATTTATTAGATACTGACTTTGTGTCCTCTGTGCTATGTTGGGCCTGTTTTATTGTATTCTATTAGGGATACGCAGAAGAGAATGTTTCTCTGGGACTTTTTTTTTTTAATGTGATGTACAGTGCTGGCGCGCTCATTGCCACTCTTCCTGCCAATCAAGCTGCCCAATATGATGAATTCATTCATATTTCTCTTTCTGTACTATGCAATTCGATTTGAAGCACTTTCTATATGGGGAACTTTTAAAGATTACCTTCCAAAAATACTAAAGCTTCAGCAAAGGGACCCAGACACTGTCGCATCACACACATTTGGATTCTTTCTTGCAGGAACGTATTTCTCCTGAAGTGATCTGTTGGCAAGTTGTGAAACATGTATGTATTTTTGTGTGTCTGAGTGTTAAGTTGCTCCTTTAGTAAACTCTGCTTGGGTACTCCACCCAAGTCAGCGCACGTTTCAGATAAAATGCCAATAAAGGCTTATTCTACTGAACCAACAACTTCTTGTTGCAGTGATTTAGCATATACATGTCTGGGCAATGACAACACTATATACATTTAGAATGTTTTTTAAATGTCGATCTATGAAGCTGGAGGGCATGACTTGCGAAATATAATTATGGGGTAGAAGAATAATACTGAGTGTGGTTATGGCTCAGTGGTGCTTTTTAAAAAATTGTTCCCGGATATGGGTGTCACTGCTGATGCCAGCATTTATTGCCCATCCCTAATTGCCCTTGAGAAGGTGGTGGTGAGCTGCCACCTTGAAACGCTGCAGGCCTTGTGGTGAAGGTGCTCCCACAGTGCTGTTGGGGAGGGAGTTCCAGGATTTTGACCCAGCGACAATGAAGGAACGTTGATCTATTTCCAAGTCTGGAATGTGTTGAATGATATCACTGGAACCGACGTGACCTCAAATAAAAAGACAGGTTCTAACATTTTGGGTGTATACCTTTCATCAGAATGGAGGAGTGCTACAGTGGTTATTTAGAATTGCCTTGCATGAAAAGTACAGCCACATAGCAGTTTAGGCATTTATCTTTGACCTCAGTAGTAGTCTTAATCCCATGTGCCCACCCGCTTCTCTTGTCCCTTTCATCCACTTTCCTTCAACCACCTGCTTTTTTAAAAATCCATTCTTAAATGTTGACCCGGGGATAGGTTGTCAAGCTGCTGTCTGGACATAAAGTTGGTCCAAAATGCGTACTGGTTTTAATGGACATCCCTCAGGAAGACATATTTGAAATTGTTAAAGTTTAACATTTCTCCTACTTTTGCCGGACCTTTTGGCTGCCAATGTTGAAATGTGCAACTAATTGAAGGTGTCCTTATTCTATAGTCCTTTTGGTTTCCATTTATATCATTGGAATTTATTTGCAGTTGTCCACTTTACTGAACTGTTGGTTCTTAAAGATTCAGCGTATGAATAAAGCTTTGCTGAATTCATCAATTTTATTTATAATTCGACTAACAGGACATTGCACAATAGCTAATGCACCATAAGTCTGGTTATTATAAATTAATCCCAACATAATTAGTAATAAGCAGCAGATACAAGGGTTGAAATATCACTAATATTGTGCACTGAGCACCTCCAGTCTCGTTGTCGGCACGCAGCGGAAGGAGCGTGCGACAAACCAGACTCCCCACCCACCCTTTCCTTCGACCACTGTCTGTCCTGCCTGTGACAGACTGTAATTCCCATATTGGACTGTACAGTCATCTGAGAACTCACTTTGAGTGGAAGCAAGTCTTCCTCGATTTTGAGGGACCTGCTTATGATGATGAATATTGTTGATGGAACTTGAGACGACACGTATTGCTTCCCAAATACTATGTTGAATATTATGTAAACAAATCTTTGTTAGATGGCAGGCATTAGAACATAATTTTAATGTTGCCCAAAACTGTGAATGATGCCGCCTGATTGGTTGGGGAACAGAGATTTGTCGGTTCAAAACTGAGCTGATGAATCGCAAGTGCCCCTTTTCTCTAATGACCGTGAGTCCCAGGTGGGTCCCTTGAAACAATCTCAATCCAATTCTTTGCAAGTGTGAGTCAATGACACAAAGCTGACTTGTAATTCAATAATAATTAGTCATAAATTTATGAAAGTCCAGAAGCAAATCTGATGAAGGAAATGGAAAAAAACGTTGCACTGGTTGGAGTATAACGAGAATTTATTAACCCTTATACAAAGCACATTAAAAAGACAGAAAAAGAGCAGCTGGTCTGTCGATGACTATCCCATTCAGCTATGTTGAACTAGGCATCATGACCCCAAGGAAGAATATATTTGTATTGGAGGCTGCTCAGAGAAGGTTCACTAGGTTGATTCCGGAGATGAGGGGGTTGACTTATGAAGATGGGTTGAGTAGGTTGGGCCTATACTCATTGGAGTTCAGAAGAATGAGTGGTGATCTTATCGAAACATAAGATAATAAGGGGGCTCAACAAGGTGGATGCAGAGGGGATATTTCCACTCAGGGGAAACTAAAATTAGGGGGTATAGTCGCAGAATATGGGGCTGCCCATTTAAAACTGAGATGAGGAGGAATTTCCTCCTGAGGGCTGTAAATCTGTGGAATTCTCTGCCCCAGAGAGCTGTGGTGATTGGATCATTGAATATATTTAAGGCGGAGAAATACAGATTATTGAGCGATAAGAGAATAAAGGGTTATGGGGAACGGGCAGGGAAGTGGAGCTGAGTCCATGATCAGATCAGCCATAATATTAAATGGTGGAGCAGGCTCGAGGAGACAAATGTCCTACTCCTGCCCTTATTTTTTATGTTCTTATGTTCTCAACAGTCATGTAATCTCCTGGGAGAGGCAATAATAAAACTCTAGGAAATTCTGAGGGGGGGAAAAGTAATTTTGCAAAATTCCTCTCCAATCCCTGAAGCTGATCAAAAACTTGTTCCAGGAGCAAACAATGTCCAAGTGGCGTACTGCCGAACTTCACACCTACCTTTTTTATAGGCAGCGATATCCGCCTGCTCCAGGAACTTGTCCATCTCCCTTTGGAATGATTGCAGTGAATCTGCAGCCACTGCATGAGCCGACAACGTATTCCAAAGGTCAATGGCACTCTGCGAAAAGAAAAACCTCCTGACAGCTAACCTAGTTCTGTGATTACTTAACAAGTATGCGTGTCCCCTCTTTCTCCCTAACTTGCCTAATTCAAATAATCTCTCCACGTGCAAGCCATCTGCACTCTGTCAATTTAATTTCATCAATCAAGTCTCTCCTGTTATATATGCAGAGTATAGCTGTACACTGTGTAGTTGCATAAGATGGAGACTTGTTTACCTGATGTACCATCAATAAGGTTTACACTGTGTATATGCTGGCACCACTAGAGGGTGCAACTGGTGGAGACTAGGGTTTCCTGCCTTGGTGGCAGGGGCTGTATAAAAGGGTAGCCACCATTCTGCCTCACTCTGGAGTTACGAATAAAGAACTAAGGTCACTACAGTTTGAGTACAACACGTTGCCTCGGGAGTCATTCATAAGTACATTACAGACATAACATCTCCAAAATTGACTTATTTTGAGAGTAAAACGATCTTGCTCCTTGAGCCTATTGTGATAGCTAAGGGTTCTCAACTAGGTACTAATCTGGTTGCCCTCCTCTGAACCTTTCCTAGGAACTCTTTCTCCGAACATGAGGGGACCAAAATTGGACATCGTATTCAGGAAGGGGTTTTACCCAAGTTCTTGTAGAACAACATTATGGTGTTCTTTGTTTGATATTGGATAGCACAATCTCTACATCCCGGCACACTCTTTGCTTTCACTATAGCTTTGCGGCCCTGGTCACATTATAACACTAGGTCTCTTGCCTTCTCAACTGACTTTAATACAGAGACCAGCATGGTATTAACCCTATTCACATGAATTGCACTACATTCCATGTCACCTGCCAGATGCAGGCCCATTCTTCCATTGCATTTAAATTGAATTATAACACACTTTTTTTTCCTCAAGGGTTCTGACACCACCACAAATCCACAGATTTGCAGACATATTTGTAAAGCGGCACTTCACTTGAATCTGAAGGGGGTGGGGGAGGAGCGTGGTATACAGGGATCCAATCCCAGCTACGTGGAGGTTTCAGCATGCTATCTCCTGCAACTAATACAGTGGTGGTTTATTCTTCCATAATTTATTCTACATGTATTTGCCAACAGAAATTTTTTTTCATTATTGTGATGTGTTTTGAGAGAGCCAAAACCAGATATTACCTCTGGAGTCTTCTGATCATGTGTGGTATGAATGTGAATTGAAAAATGTAGGTGGTTGTATTTATTACCGGGGCTGGTAATATAATTGAGGACTTGCATAGACACATTTTCAGTGCGTCTCAAAGAAACAAAATGGTTGTTTCTTGTCCAACTGTAGTTGTTTCAATTGTTCCATTTCAAATGATGACTATTCTTATAAAGTTTTGTCGATTCAGAATGCAAAGGGTTTAAAACCCCCAAAACATCTTTTATAGTTTAGTAAGTTTGCTCATGTCCTTATGAATAAATTAAAATGATTGCAATCATTTGACTGTAATTATCTCGTATTGATGTATTTTGGCAATTTTAGTACCATGTATTAAACAAGTCAGGACTGTGTCTAGACAATGTCTGAGTCAAGGTTTGCAACAGTAATGCACATTGCTGGAAGTGACACTTTTTTAAAAAAAAATTTAAATTAATGTGCTTTGTAGCCAAAGTATTTGTGGGACTCACATTTTCAGAACTCTCAACCAGCTGATAGTTACTTTCAGAAGTGTGATTTTCACTGACCTAATAATCCTCCATCATAGGCGGTCCCTTGAAACGATGATGACTTGCTTTCATGCCAAAAAAAGGACAAGTTCACAGGTGTTTCAATGAAGGAGCGAACTACATCCTGAAGGGTGGAAGATGCCTGTGTGTGCATTTTTTTTAACGTGAGTGGCTGTTGCACACCAACCACCACACGAGCTTGACAGAGCTAGGTCTTGGTCCAGTGGCAAGGATTACCCAAGACAACTGGAGACCAGCTCTGCTGCACGAACCTAGTGCGCGCACATATCACAGTGTGGGCTGGCCTGTGCTGCCCCTGGGCCCCTGGCCCCGGACTCACTCCTTCCCTGGGCCCCGATCATATCCCTCCACAGTCTCATCGCTCCTTCACCCCGACCTTGCTGCTCCTGCTGTATCTGCCCACACTCCAATCACCGACCTGGATCTTGATGACATCACTCTTCGCTGCCGTCGCTCTCCTGCACCAGCTCGCGCTGTATCTTGTTGTGGCATGCCTCCACGCTACTCCCAGGCCACTGCTCGCTGTTCCTTTTATGGCCCCGACCTGCCGATGTTCTCTCGCAGGTCGGGGCCTCCACGCATAATATCCTACACGCATGATGGTCAAGGGTAATAATCCATTGATGTGAAAAGTACTTGTCAGCAGTTCATGGATTCCATCATTCATTCAAAGATTTGCTAGGTTGCTTGGAAATGTACTTGAAGAGGATTCATTTACAGAGTTATGGGGGGAAAAAGCTAATGTGTGGAACAAGGTGCCACTAATGTTGTGGGGTGCGCAGTCCCTTTAACAGGCTGCGTGGCCCATTCAAAGTTTTGTGCATGTGCAAAATTTCACACTTGAAAAGCAGGTCCAGGGTTACGCTGGATCGGTAGCCAGTTGTGTGACCACACAGCTGGTGAGAATGTTGGTGTGGCACAAACTTAGACAGCTCTTTCAAAGAGCCCGCACAAGTGTGATGAGCCAAATGGCCGCCTCCTATACTGCAAGATTCTATAATTCTATCTGGCAGGAACCAGGTACTTGTGCAGTAAGCTGTGTAACATCAGGAAGATGCACTCACAGGCCTATGTACTGACAAGCCCACATTTTTGTTATATATAATTAATAAATGTTATTCTTATATAATAAAGAATTGTATATAATAAAGAATTCAAGAGTCCATATTGCACATTTGTATGAGGATATGATATACTGATAAGCTGACCAGTGCACATGGACTTAGTCACATTCAGTCTCGTAACCTTTTGGCATCCTGAGTGTGGATGATTTCTCACATGCTTGAAACTACAGTATTGGTGGCACCAACAAGATCTGCCAAGCAGAAGCAGATAATTCCCAGGAAGTGGGAGGAAAAGACACCCCAGGCTCTTGTGTACCTCCCAGAAGTATTGGCAGTTAGCAGAGATCAAGCCACCTGCCTTAACCGCACTAGCTTGGGTGATGATGGATAGCTTGGGGCCAAAAGCTGACCGAGGAAGAAAAAAATGTATCACTTCACACCTCCTCTGCTTTTAAATTTCTGCCATGTTTCTCCATTTCACCAGTTTGTCTGGCCTCCTGAAGTGTCGTCCTCATTGTTTACTATATTTGAGTTTCTGCCCTATATACACAAGTCCAGTCAATTCATATAATTACATAAAATTACATAGAATATACAGCACAGAAACAGGCCATTCGGTCCAACCAGTCCATATGGGTGTTTATGTTCTACTCGAGCCTCCTCCTGTCCTTCCTCATCTAACTTTCAGCATGACCCTCCATTCTCCTCTTCCCTCATGACACCCCCTTAAAATAATCTATACTGTCCATGTCCACCACTCCATGCTAGTTAGTTCCACATTCTCTCCGTTCTCTGGTTAAAGAGGTTTCTTCTGACTTCCCTATTTGATTTATTAGTGACTATATAATTAAAAAGAGCCTTGGTCCTAATACCAAACCCTGGGGAACACCACTATACTTCCCTTCAATCTGGAAAAACAACTGTTCACTACTATTCTCTGCTTTCTGTCCCTTAGCCAATTTTCTGTCCATGCTGCCACTATCCCTTTAATCCAATAGGCTTTAATTTTGCTAACTAGTCTATTCTGTCATCATCATAGGCGGTCCCTCAAATGAGGATGATGTGCTTCCATGAGTTCAGATGTTTCAATGAAGGTCCCGATGTTCCAGTCCTGAACTCCAATTGAGGGGGTGGTCGATGCCTGTGCTTGGATTTTTTTTTTTAACGTGTAGTGACTGTTGCACATCAGCCACCACACTGGCTTGACAGAGCTAGGCCTTTATCCAGTGGCAAGGGTTAACCAGGACGACTGGAGACCTGCTCTGCTGCACGGACCTAGTGCGCACGTATCGCAGTGTGGGCCGGCCCGTGCTGCCCTGGGCCCTGTACCCTCATTCGCCGCACCTCCGCCATGATCCCTCACCGCTCCTCCGCCACAAAAACACTCACTGCACCTCCGCCATGATCTCCCTCCGCACCAAACATTAGTAGAACCTCCACCATGATCACCCAACAAATCTCAGCCACGATCCCTCATCGCTCCTCCACGCCAATCACTCGTCGCAAGTCTGCCACGACCTTCCATGCTCCTCTGTTGTACCAGGGCCCAGCCAATGTTCCTGCCCACGCTCTAAATGGCAATCTGCAGTGGCATATTACAACTTTTTTTTTTTTTTTTTGAACCCCCGACCTGCAGAAATGCGTTCTCGCAGGTCGGGGCAGCCCACGATGGTCTATTATGTGGTATGTTGTCAAACAACTTTTTGAATGTCTATATACATAAACATCAGCTGCACTACCCTCTTCAACCCTCCATTACTTTACCAAAGAACTCAATCAAGTTAGTCAAACACAATTTGCCTTTAGCAAATCTACAATGACTTTCATTTATTAGCTCCTACTTTTCCAAATATTTATTTTTTTATCCCGATTTATTGTTTCGAAGTTTCCTCACCACTGACGTTGGGCTGATTGGTCTGTGGTTGCCAGATTTATCCCTCTCCTATTTGCCATGCTCCAGTCCTCTTGCATCACCCCTATATCCAAGGTGGATTAGAAAATTGTGGCCAGAGCCTCTGCAATTTCCACCCTTACTTCCATCAGTAACCTAGAATGTATTCCATCTAGACCGGGGTGTCTTTTGTACTTTGAGGCCTGCCAACCTTTTTAAGTATCTCCCCTTTATCCTATGCAATATCACTTCTGCCTTCTCGTACATAACTCAACAAGTGATAATGCAGGATAATAAATAATACTGCCATTTAAGCTTTTTTTGAAGGAAATTTTGAACCTTGTTACAAAGCCCTTTGGAAATGTATATCCTAATAAAATCTCTCTCAACATTGCATGTAGGAAGAGATCAAACTAATGGTTGGCAATAAGAATAGTAACTTGTGGCGAGGAAGGATTCTGTGGGAATCAGACATTGGAAACAAATGTACAGGAATGAATGAATCCTGACATTTTAATAAGATCTCTGCCAATTCTATAGCCCTGCATGTGTCTTCTCAGCTATTAGGTGATAGTCTGCATATAGACTTTTACTAGTATGTGTGCTATCACTCTTCAGCAATGATTTTGTAATGAACTTTCGTGTTCTATTTCTAATGAAGAACCATACTTATTACCTCTTTAATGCTATCAATTTGGAAGACAGTCAGCATTTTTGCTTAATTTTTGCCATGTTAAGTTTGATAGTATTGGTTCTACATGACTAGGTTTTAAAAGGTGGATTTTGTACTGCAGTGGCTTTGTCACCAAGTTTTGAAATGTCAAAACTTCAAGGCTTTACATGCCAACTTTAAAATAAAAATAGATTTTATTTTTGTCCAGTGAAGTGACACTTGTTCCCCAAACTATGCTGCCAGACTAACTGTTGGTAGCAGGAAATGTAATTTTTTAACTTTTTTTTATATTACTGCTGACTCAAGACTCCCTCGAGTTTGTACCCGGCTGAATTAATATAATAGAGCCCAGTATCTCTCGTGACTCCAGCGATCCTTGCTGACTTGAACTTTGATTTTTCTCTCCACTTACTTCTACTATATAGTCCTTTTAAAATGTAATGACATCACCATGAATGTTTCAAGGAACACAGGAAGAGAAGTATTAACACTAGTTGCCTTTAACACCGAAGAGTTAAATTAACGTAAAAAGAAAAGACTGTGGTGGAGATTAAAATGATGCAATACTGTTGGCTGTGGAAAGTCATTCCAAACCGGCAGTGCTCCAGCCACTAACTGTTTCATTTTGCAAAGACTAAAGTCACCCTTTATGTGCCTGTTATAGAATGTTGCTAGCCAGAAGTGACTAATTTCTGGTCTTTATTTATTTGTTGTTTGTCATGTTTCCCGCGAAGATCTGGTATCATTCGTAATTTTGTGATATCCCATTTCTATAGGTTTTAAAAATAGACAAGTCTAGAACACTACCTTTTTTTATATATTCTCATCTACAGTCCAATGTTTAAGAAAAAGGAATCGGGCAACATATTTTGACGGTTTGTATGTAATCATATTGTAATATTTAAACATTTCATGGTTGCTCTTGTCAACAGTTTAAAATAAGAATGCAGGTTGAACCTCCCTTATCCAGAACCATTTTCGGCCACCGGGTGCCGCATGCGCTGAACTCCATGAACAAATTGAAGTCCTTCCCCAATACTGACTCCTGCAATCGCTGGCCTGACCCCACGATCCATCGCCAACCCTTACCCACCTCCCTAATCTCTCTGCTGCACTCCAAGCCCCAAGCCAGCAAGCCTCAATGTCCCCTTGCTCAGTACCTGTACCATCTGATTTAACTTGACCACCCCTCGTCTGGAAGAATCCTTTATCCAGAACAGGCCGGGTCCCGAGGATTCTGAATAAGGGAAGCTCATACCTTGCAAGTATGTGTAATACTTTAGAGCATTTATACTATTTATGAAATCAGCTGTAAAGATTGAATAGGAAACTTACAATTTGGCCACAAGTAATTATTAGAAATCACTCCTGGGAATTCTGAGTGCCGTTCATTCCAAGTGAGTTTATTAGGTACTTTTAAATATAAATTGTAGTCATTCTATAGCTTGGGACAATGTAAAATAAGCTTGCATATAATGTAGATGGGGTGGTTCCATGTCCGATCATGTGTGGGAGTCTCAGGCCACGATTTTACTTACCGAGGCAGGCTAAGTGCGGCCGAGGTAGGTGGCGGACTGCAACTCCGCTCTCTGTTCCGTTGATCTGATTTTACGTTGATGGGGCTCATTATGTTCGTCCTGTGAGGTTCCCGGCCAATTAATAGGAAGCGGGTCTGATGACATCCTCTGATAAGTCATCAGCCGGTTTTCTTAAAAGAATCATGGCCAATTTTCTTTTGACTGTTCTGTCCGTGTTCTACAGCATTGAGGTGCTGAAAACACTGCCAAGCATTGCACAAAGGTGCACAGCTGCACCCAGGCTCTCCCATGACTATATGGAGGGAGTCACATCATGCAGGGATGTTCTCTTCCCTTCCAATGGGCAGAGGAGACATCCCAAGGACACCGACGCAGCCTGGTTGCACATTGTACAGGAGGGCACAAGCAGGGATGTCATTAGGAGGACCAGGCAAACCTTTCAATGATCTCAGTAGATGACAAAATGTTACTGCAAAGCCACATTCAACCTTGTCCTGCTGTGCCTCTCATCACATCCCCATCACTCTGTCTTCCCTACCCTACTCCTGCACATCCTTACTCACACCAACTTACCTTGCACCTCCACCCATCCCCCTCTATTTACATTATCACTTCCCCATCTCACTAGTCACCCCTCACACTCGCCCTCATCCTTTGTCCAATCATACCAACTAACAACTCATGAGGGTAGGCACTTGGGTCTTTTTGCTAATGTTCATGTAGAATTTCTGCTAATGTTCATGCAGAGTTTATGCTAATGCATTGTCAAACATTGAAATCTTTATTTTGAACACTATGTTCTTGGACAGATTTCTGCGCTCCTTTGGAAGTGGCTTAGTGAGTTGTAGTGAATGGTCAGACATAAGAGTACCCTGTACAATGGTGATGAGCGAGAGAGGAATACCTTTTTAAATGACCTCTTAAACATCTTAATTGACTGGCCCGCCATTTGGTGTCAGGTCTGCGATCAGCAGGCAGACCCAACAGTTGAGAAACTGACACTGAGGCGGGTTCAGAGTGGTCAATCAGGGCCATTTTGACAGCGGCCCACCTCCAAACCTGCTGTCACAGTGCTGGGAAGACTCTGGCCTCCGTGTGTGATTGCAGAAAGAAGCGAAGGCCTTTTCTGCCTCTGGTATGCTGCTATCTGAAGCCAGAAATCTGAGTTCACGTGTTGGGGCAACATGCCAGTTGCAGTTCAACACCGCTTGTATTTTTTAAGCATCTTTAACAGAGAAATGCCTGAAGCACTTCAGAGGTGCAAGGAGAAATGGATGCCAAATCTAGTAAGGGTGACCAAAAGTTTAATCAAAGCAGTAGGTTTTAAGTAAGGTCTTAAAAAGGAAAGGATGGTGAAGGATTTTAGGGAGCCAATTCCCAACTGTGAAACTTTAGCAGTTGAAGACATGGTTACCAATGATAGAGGCTTTTGTTGGGGTTTGGGGAGGGTGTGTGAGGGGGAAATTTGAGTGGGTGTAGGGCTGAAGGATGTATCTGATATAAGGAGGGGTAAGTTCATGGAGGGATCAAAAATAAGGATACAAATCTTAAATGTGAAGTTTTAGGAGACCATGAGCCAATGTTGGTCTGCAAGGTGATGGGTGAATGTGACTGTGTGGGATAGGATTTGGGGAACAAAGTTTTAGATGAGCAGAAACTTAGAAGGTATTGGAGTAGTTTGAGCTGGTGATGACAAAAGCATTTATGAGGGTTCCAGCAGCAGAAGGGCTGCGACAGGGATGGAGGCGAGGAGATGTTGGAGGTGGAAGTAGACTGTCTGTGATAGAAAAGGTATAGGTTTGAAAACTCGGCTTTGGAATTGAACAGGACACTTAAGGTGCAAACAGTCTGCTTCAGAGACAATGATCAGGGCAAGGGTTGAAGTCAATGACAAGTGTGTGGAGATAGCAAAAGATGAACAATGTTTAGCTGTTGAGACAATGGCCTGGTTTGCTGTTAGCATTTGATTAATAAAGATGACTTGCTCTTCATGCATCAGACTGATTCTTGGGATGTTTCACTCTGTTAAAGGTGCTATATAAATACAAGTTGTTGTTTGTTTCTTTAAATGAGTCACCGTTTTTTTTTCCTACTTGGATGTCCATCCTGTGTGTTAGTCACTCTGAGAAGAACATCCTAGAATCAGTCCAAACTAGTCTTAAGGTTTAAACTTGTTCTCTTTTTTTTAATTTTAGTTTCGTGTTTCTGGATCTACCTCTTCTGTACTGTATATGCATGCTATAAGGTCAGCTCTGTGTCACTGCCAATCAAGGATGAAGAGCCCAGTTTTCTCCAATCTTTCCTCGTAATTCTGTCCTGCCGTGAAAGGGCATCCGTCTTGTGGTTCTTTTCTGATTTTGAATGTCTCCTGTGTCTAAGTTTCTGTCAACTAAAACTTGCACTGACTAGTTGGCACAGAGGCACTGCTAACCAGACAGTTGCAATAAATGTTTTTAAAACTTGCATTTATCTGGTGCTTGCATGCCTGAGAAATAACTCAAAATGCTTCAAGGAAATTCCTTTATTTAATTGTAGTCACTGCAAACATGAGAGCCCTTTTGCAAACAGCACGATCCTACAAACAACAATGAAATGACTGATCAGTTAATCTGTTTTTAGTGAAAATGAAAGAGTAGAATGTTGGGCAAGAGGCTTTAATAATGAAAAGAGCAAAGCTTGTATAATAAAAGCTATTTCTCTGGAAAATGATGAAGCAATCAAATTATTAATCTCTTTTTAATAAGATGTTTGATTCAGTTTTCTCCTTCAGTCCCTGTTCTCCGTGCTACACATCATAGTCCAACTAAAGAGGCTGGCAGTCAGCCTGCCTGTGACCTCTGCTGGTGTTGAGTTGCCTTGCCGATCAGATGTTTAAGAACAGCCCACACTAAAGTTCTGTGTTTTTTTTCTTCTTGGAAAGGTGGTTGATCTCCACTCGGCTTCCACAAAGCAGCAGGTCCAAAACCAAGGGTCAAGATTTCCTGCATTCACTGTTTGTTTGCAGTGAAGTCATAAATGTATGTATAACAACTTATATTTTATATAGTGCCTTTAACATGGTGAAATGTCCCAAGGCGCTTCACAGGAATAAAAATTGGACAATGTGTTTGAAATTTCATTACAAATAGCTAATCAAGAAAGCCTTCCCTTTTTACTGCTATGTGGACAATCACGGGAAGCGATCCTTCTCCTGTTGTGGCACAGTTTAATGCATTTGAATTGTAATGTGATTCACTGGTGCTCTCTTTCTACTGTCATCCTTGATGCTACTAATCTGTTGGACAGTTCCAAATAGTTAGCAAAAAATGCTCCACTTCCCAGTGGAATATCTGATGCTCTCTCTCATCCTTTTTGAGGGCTGCCACAATACTTATTGCTAAAACCAGTAGGATTTGGCTCAGAATGCACATGTAACAGAAGTAACTTTCAGGATTCGTTATTGAAGTGCTGAGACAGTCCCGAGACTGTTGTGCCATGCCTGATAATGTCTGTAGGGAACGAGTTTTGCATTCTTGCTCATGGAGTACGTCAACTGACTTCTTCCCTCCCAATTGGAAAGGCAGTTTTAATGAATGATTTTATTGTGTTTGAAATGCAACATGCAGCCTGTTTCTATAAAGGATCTGTGTGGGTGTTAAGGATCTGCTTGCAGAGTCTGTGCAGTCTGGTCTGGCCAGGTATTTCTGGCTGTCAGCCACACAGCAATAGACCTGAACTACGTACATTTAAAAATGTAACTGGATCACCATTTAATAAGATGCTTTTTCAGCTGGGAATATTGCTGTGTTTTATTTTGCTTCCAATTCTACTTTATACCACCCTAGAAGGAACAAAAGGCAGCATAATCAGTTTTCCTAATGTTATATGGTTGTCTATATTTGTATGGCTGTAAAAGTTTTTCAGTGCCCATACTGTTAAAAAGGATCACATCACAAACCTGACCCTATGCCCATGTAATGTTTGATTTGTGTTTCCACTATGTAATAATGAAATTAAACCTGGCGACATTGTAAGCTGACAAAAAATGGACATTATTTGAATATCCACTAGATGGCATTTTGACATCAGCTGTTAAACCTTGCCAGCTTTCGATGTATATCCCCTTCAGCTGAGTTGTTAAAAGGAGATGGAAAATGGTTGTCATGTCTAAGACAGCAATATACCCAGATGAAAAAGCATCTTATGCACAGAATGTGCAGATCTTTCACTAAACTAATTCCAAAGAGATTTAAAAGTTTAGTTTCTCAGCTGACCTGTAAAAGAAAACATCACCTCGAATAAATAACACTTTCAGAATTGCTTTTTGATTTCACTGAAAGCTGTAGCTTAAATGTAAGGACTAAACGGTCAGAAAAAAATATTAATCAGCTGTATTTTCAATGTCCTTAATTTCCCACTTTTTCCAAACTAACATTTAAATTTCAGTAGATACATATAAATTTGGTATTGCATCTTGGGGAATGAATACATATAGTTAGTGTTTATTGGCCTGAAAGACTGATAAATGTGCAATATGGTATTTACTGATTCATCTTCAGTCCAAACCAACGACTGAAAGAGAAATATTTTGAAACCGAACAATTGGATACAATAAAAATTACAATTGTTCTGTGCTAGTCATGTTCTCTCTGTTACTGAAAACTTTAACAGAATTGATTATTTAAAGAGGAGTTTCCTAGCAAGAACTATACCATTTGTCTGCAAATAGCTTAAAATCTGAAGCCCTCAAGGATTTTTTGGGCTGGAAAACATATGGAAACAATTTTTTTTTTGTGGGATTGTAGCCTTTGCCAACTTTAAAATAGGAATCATATGATGAGTAAGCAGATATGATCATTGTTTGTGAGTAACTGTAGTCTGTTTTGCAACATCTTGTAATTTTAGACTTGAAAATGAGGAACAGAAAATCTGACTAAGGCGTGTGATTTCACATCAATTAATGAGAATATTCAGTATTTTGGGAAGAAAAATGTTTGGTTCTTTCTTGCAGCTCTGCCCCATCTGTTTCATGGTGGTCTCCGATTTGGCTCTGGTAATCTCTGCATCGGTGGGTGGGGGGGTGGGGAGGATTGAACCCTAGTAATTGACTTTGCAGCACAATTCTAAGAAAGCGGACAGCACACGCATACACTGTATTGGGAACAATGTTGACAGGTTGATCTTTGTGGATTAATGCCCACATCGCACTGAACTCACAAATGAAGTACCAGTACCACCACCTTTCGCTGTGACTGGGAAATGCTGCATTATACTGACTGTTTATGCTGCTGTGGGTGAGGTTAACTTGAGTTCACATACAGTATTCTACATCAGGTTTACACTGGAAACCTGCTACCATTCTGATTCCCTATTGCCTTGAAGAAAAAAAGCTGTCGGAAGAGAATAAAATGCCAATGCAGGAGGCAATATTAGACATAAAAAACAGATACGTGAAATAATGGTTATTGTATTGGCTGCAGTTGTCACAAACCCAAATCTGTACAATACTGTGGTGGTGAACTCATTGATGCCACCAACGAGTTGGAATGGAACTGTAGGCAGCATGCTACACTCTTGGGGATGGTTTGATGGAAGCCTTGCAACATTACTACAGGTAAAAGACCTTTATATAATATATCACTAATATTTTGAAGGACATATGGCAGGAAATTAAAACAGCAATGTCCCACAAAAAACCATGAGCTGCAAGTCTTGGTGTTGGTTGACTTGTGAATGTTGACCAGGGTACCTGGAAAACTCTGATCTTCAAAAAATGTCCTAGAACCTTTTCCATCCATCTGAAGAGACAGGCAGGGTTTCAGTTTAATGTCTCCTTCAAAGGGTAGGATCTCCAATAATGCAAGAATTCCTCAGAACCGGATGATCATCCAGCTTCTGTGCTCAAGTCCTGGAGTGATGCTTGAGATCTCAACCTTCTGACCGAGTGCGAACTGAACCAAAATAACATTTCAGCAGGAAGAATGAAACTTATTACAAATTTATTTTCTAGCTGAAATATTAATGTCATCTTCAAAGATTTAGGTCCATCTTAGTTACAGAACTGACTTCTTAATACTAATTTGTTTTCTGTCATGATCATTGTATCAATCTAACAACTTTAGTCATCATCTTTGGTTATTTCTGCTATGCTCCATTCTACTTGTTTGGGTTACTTGCTACTTTCATGTTGTACAAAACCTTTCTGTTGAATTTCAATTTCCTCCCAAATTACATTCCACCAAAAATAAATTCTACCTCATCACAGTGCAGTTGGTATGGAGTAGTGTCCATCCAGCTTAGAGGAAATATTTAACTGGATCAATCATATCAAGACTGGTTACAAGAACAGGGCAAAGGCTCATCTTCTGACCTCTCCAAGCCATTCCACCATTTATAAAACTGAATTCCAGGTTTGATCGAATACCCACCAGGTTGGATGCAGCCACAATAAAAATGCAATTACATACCATCTACAACTAGGCCATCTGCTGGATCAGTGCTCTTGCTGTTGAATTCCAGATCCACCCCATTCATCATCACAGCAGCAATTTGTACAATCTGCATGATGCATTGCAGCCATTTAATCAGAGTTACTTTGACAGCAGCTCCCAGCCCTGCAACCTCCATCAATTAGACGCACAAGAGCAACGATAGCATGAGATTGTCTCCAAGTTTGCCTCCATGTTGCACCTTATTCTGACTTGGACTTCTACAACAGCAACATTGTATTTATGTAGCGACTTTAATGTAATGGAACGTCCCAAGGTGCTTCACAGGAGTATTATGAGATGAAAGAATTTGACATCGAGCCGCATAAGGAGAAATTAGGGCAGGCTTGTTTAAAGAGGTAGGTTTTAAGGAGCGTCTTGAAGGAAGAAAGAGGCGGAGAGGTTTAGACAGGGAATTTCAGAGCTTGGAGCCTAGGCAACAGAAGGCACGGCCACCAATTGTTCAGCGATTTATAATCAGGGATGCTCAAGGGGGCAGAATTAGAGGAACACAGATACATCTGGGGAGGGTTTGGGGACTCAAGGAGATTGCAGAGATAGGGAGGGGCGAGGCCAAGGAGGGATTTGAAAACCAGGATGAGAATTTTGAAGTCTAGGCATTGTTTAACTGGGAGCCAATGTAGGTCAGCGAGCACAGGGGTGATGGGTGAGTGGAACTTGGTGCAAGGTAGGACACTGGCAGCCGTCATTGTTGATGGGGTAAAATCCCACTAGCACCACAACTATTCAAGGAGAAGGCCCACAACCACTTTGGGAAACTAGGGATGGGCAGTAAATGCAGCTTATATGACTGTCTCCCACATCATGAAAGCAAATGAAAGAAGTATTGCTTTAAATGCTGTAAATTCACAGCTGAGTAGATTATCATCTAGCAGATATATTATCTGCACAAACCTTCCGTTCCATCTCCAATCTGCTGATTTAACAGACATCTGGATGAACAAACTCTTTAGCATTTGGTTCAAGGAGCCCACGTACCTGCCTCATAGTTTGATTCCGGTTCCAATAGGTATATAACCAAACCTCAATTTAGCAACATCCTCCCCCTAAGTGTTGCTGATGGCCTCCACTCAAACCCTCCTGACCTCGCACTCATCTGTTCCTATCAGACACATGCCCACATCTCCTCCTCGTCTTGGTAGCAATGTTACAGGAGATTTGTTTATCATTAAAAAATAAATTTTTTCTGTGGCATGAATCTGATATAACTGAGTTAATTGCCAATATTGTGGAATTACTATTTTTTAATAATTATTTTGGCATGATCTTGTGCAATTACAGCAGTATACCACATGACATTCCTGGTAAAAGGCCAAACAAGCACAGCTTTTTGTTGGCTAACATTAGAGCGCATGTACTTTTCTTTTCTTCCCTTTACAATTTTATATTCAAGAGAGACTTTCATTTATATAGCTCCTTTCACGACCACTGGACGCCTCAAAGTGCTTTACAGTCAATGAAGTACTTTCTGGAAACACGGCAGCCAAATTGCACACAGCAAACTCCCACAAACAGCAATGTGATGGTGACCAAATAATCTGGGTTATGTTGGTTGAGGGATAACTATTTGCCAGGACACATAGGATAACTCCCCTGTTCCTCTTCGAAATAGTACCATGGGATTTTTTTACATCCACTTGAGAGGGCAGGACTTGGTTTAATGTCCCATCCAAAAGACAGCACCTCTGAGAGTCCCTCAGCACTGCACTGGAGTGTCTGCCTAGATTTATGTGTTCAAATCCCTGGAGTGGGACTTGAACCCACAACCTTCTGATTCCGAGGTGACTGTGCTCCCCACTGAGCCACAGATGACAGATCTACTGTATTGAGCCTTAACACCTTTTTTAAAAAAAAAAAAATTATTTTCCAATTTTTGCATGTTCCTTGGGCTCCTGCTGGATTTTGGATCTACTAATGTTGGGAACCCTACAGTAATGTTGACTAGTCTTCATGTATGACCTTGGACACTGTTGGAAAGTTATTTGGCAGGAGGAGGGACACCACAGCCAACTGTAAACCTGTCCTAACCAGCCATCTACACACGAAGTTCCAACAGGATAGTAATGAATAATCAAAAACCTGGTTATTGTTTCCTCTCCGTAGTCCAGGAGAGCTGAAGTCTAGAGTAGCACCTCAACTTCCTGATGATCCGCCCGAATTTTGTCTCAATTTTTTTTGAATATGACCTACTCTTGCAACATAATTACATTTTCCAGATTTACCTTTTGACTATCCTATTTATATCTCCGATTACATCGCAGATGCCTCCTTTCAACACTGAAAAGCCTCATTTCCAATGTGTCCTCATAACTTGGAACATTTGACATTATGGTTCAGCCTCCAGGCTCTTTTCTGCATTGCCTGCAATATTTGGAGGTTTACTTTGTCTCGGTGAGAAGAACAGAACATAGTACTCGAGGTGTGGTCTGACTAGGGAGCTGTACAGTTTGGTCAGCATTTCTTCATAGCTTGCATTTTCCTGTTTTGGTTATATAGATGAACATTCTATTGACTTTGTTGATTGCTTCTTTTGTTAATTGGGCATGTTGAGTTTGGACTCTACTTAGATGGTATGTGACCTTTGAGGGGAACTTGTTGGTGATGGTGTTTCCACAACATCGCTGCTCTTGTCCTTTTTGCTGGAAGTGCTGGTGGTGTAATATTGCAGACACGGTGCATTAGTGACGGAGGGGTGTATGTAGAATCAATGACAGTAGTGCCAGTCAAGCGCTTTGTCCAGGATGGCATTGTGGTTCTTTGATAGCAAACACTTTGTGCACAGCAAGTCCAATGAACAGCAAATGGGATAACTGACCAGTAAATCTCTGTTTGGTGTTTGAGAGAGGAATATTTGCTTGGACCCTAGGCGAGCATCCTGTTCTTTGAAATAGTGCCTGGAATCTTTTATATCTATCTGGTCTCCGCCTAGCATATCACCTGAAAGTTCATGGGACCGAACATGGTGGACTTACTGCCTGCTGCTGTCGAGTTTTGTACATCCCTGTCAGAAGTAAAAATAAAATTGGGAAGGTGGCTCAACTGTGGCTAGCAAGGGAAATTAAGGATAGGGTTAAATCCAAGGAAGAGGCATACAAATTAGCCAGAAAAAGCAGCAAACCGGAGGACTGGGAGAAATTTAGAATACAGCAGAGAAAGACAAAGGGCTTAATTAAGAGGGGGAAAATAGAATACGCAAAGAAGCTTGCCGGGAACACACAAAATGACTGCAAAAGCTTCTATAGATATGTGAAGAGAAAAAGATTAGTAAAGACAAACGTAGGGCCCTTGCAGTTGGATTCAGGTGAATTTATAATGGGGAACAAAGAAATGGTAGAGCAATTGAACAAGTACTTGGGTTCTGCCTTCACAAAGGAAGACACAAATAACCTTCCGGATGTACTAGAGGACCGAAGGTCTAGTGAGAAGGAGGAACTGAAGGATATCCTTATGAGGCGGGAAATTGACGGGATTGAAGGCCGATGAATCCCCAGGGTCTGATCGTCTACATCCCAGAGTACTTAAGGAAGTGGCCCTAGAAATAGTGGATGCATTGGTGATCATTTTCCAACAATCTATCAACTCTGGATCAGCTCCTATGGATTGGAGGGTTGCCAATGTAACACCACTTTTTAAAAAAGGAGGGAGAGAGAAAACGGGTAATTATAGACCGGTTAGCCTGACATCAGTAGTGGGGAAATGTTGGAATCAATCATTAAAGACGAAATAGCAGCGCATTTGGAAAGCAGTGATAGGATTGGTCCAAGTCAGCATGGATTTATGAAGGGGAAATCATGCTTGACAAATCTTCTGGAATGTTTTGAGGATGTAACTAGTAGAGTGGACAGGGGAGAACCAGTGGATGTGGTGTATTTGGACTTTCAAAAGGCTTTTGACAAGGTCCCACACAAGAGATTGGTGTGCAAGATCAAAGCACATGGTATTGGGGGTAATGTACTGACATGGATAGAGAACTGGTTGGCAGACCGGAGGCAGGGAGTCAGGATTAACGGGTCCTTTTCAGAATGGCAGGCAGTGACTAGTGGAATGCCGCAGGTCTCAGTGCTGGGACCCCAGCTCTTTGCAATATATATTAATGATTTAGATAATGGAATTGAGTGTAATATCTCCAAGTTTGCAGATGACACTAAACTGGATGGCGGTGTGAGCTGTGAGGAGGATGCTAAGAGGCTGCAAGTGATTTGGATAGGTTAGGCGAGTGAGCAAATACATGGCAGATGCAGTATAATGTGGATAAATGTGAGGTTATCCACTTTGGGGGCAAAAACACGAAGGCAGAATATTATCTGAATGGCAGAAGATTAGGAAAAGGGGAGGTGCAACGAGACCTGGGTGTCATGGTTCATCAGTCATTGAAGGTTGGCATGCAGGTGCAGCAGGTGGTGAAGCAGGCAAATGGTATGTTGGTCTTCATAGCAAGGGGATTTGAGTATAGGTGCAGGGAAGTCTTCCTGCAGTTGTACAGGACCTTTGTGAGGCCCCACCTGGAATATTGTGTTCAGTTTTGGTCTCCTAATCTGAGGAAGGACATTCTTGCTATTGAGGGAGTGCAGCGAAGGCTCACCAGACTGATTCCAGGGATGGCTGGGCTGACTTATGAGGAGAGATTGGATCAACTGGGCCTTTATACACTGGAGTTTAGAAGGATGAGAGGGGATCTCATAGAAACATATAAGATTCTGATGGGACTGGATAGGTTAGATGTGGGAAGAATGTTTCTGATGTTGGGGAAGTCCAGAACCAGGGGACACAGTCTTAGGATAAGGGGCAGGCCATTTAGGACTGGGATGAAGAGAAACTTCTTCACTGAGTTGTTAACCTGTGGAATTCCCTGCCGCAGAGTGTTGTTGATGCCAGTTCATTGGATATATTCAAGAGGGAGTTGGATATGGCCCTTGCGGCTAAAGGGATCAAGGGGTATGGAGAGAAAGCAGGAAAGGGGTATTGAAGGAATGATCAGTCACGATCTTATTGAATGGTGGTGCAGACTCGAAGGGCCGGATGGCCTATTTACTCCTGCACCTATTTTCTATGTTTGAGTTTTCTGGTCTCCCCTCCGGGCGAGTTTGGTGGAGGCCTACCGCCGGCGGGGATGGAAGACCGCTGGGGACCGCCCGCTGACGTCTGCTGGCGTGCAACGTGTGTAAATGTCCTCCCACCCACCCAGTTTGGTCCTGGCGGGAGTCTGCTGCAGCAGGGGAAAGGACCGCTGCATGGAGGCAGGTCTAACCTCAACGGTAAGTATGAAGACTTGCAAAAAAAGGTTAGTAAACTTTTTTCTTTATTTTTTTTCCAGCTATTCAGGTGGATGGGATCCCCTGAAGGTTTTTCTGGGTTTTTTTTAATGTTGGGGGAAATTTTTATTTTTATCTGTTTTCCCCCAGGCTTGACTCAATCCTCGGCGGTACTTTGCCGACAACTGCAATTGCCACCGAGATTGGGAGCTGCCACCCAGATTCGTGGCGTAAGTCCTCCTTTTGCTGCCGGGCGGACTTTCCAGGACTTTTTCATGAAAGTTCCACCCAAAGTACCGTCAGGATTTCAGCAGCCCTTTGGGCAACACTTGGGCGCGGAACTTAGCTTCCACCAAGTCCGGGGCCCATGTCTCCAAGAATGTAGCACTCGCTCAATATTGTACTACCTGAATTATATGTTCAAGTGGTGGAATGGGGCTCTTAAGTTTCTAACCCAGAAGTAAGATTGCGATCTATTGAACCAAATCGAAACTGATAGCTGAAGTGGTTATGGAGATATATTTAGCACCAACATCACTGGGCCAGTCAAAAAGCCTGCTGAACTTTATTGCTCTGACACGTGAAGAACGGCTACTTCACTGAGGTCCAAGATAACTGGCAGTCCCTGTGGAACCATTCAGAATGATTCACTGAGTTAAAAAGTGGTAAAGAAAATATTAGATCTATGTTTGCGAAGTGTGTATATCTTCTCCCTGTAGGATGTTGTTTTCAGCGATTATGTAACTGGAACTACATTCCACAGTGAAACAGTACATGCTTCCATCTAACTCTTGAAATCAGAGGCCAAGGAATCTTGATGTAGAAAAGCAAAATACTGCGGATGCTGAAAATCCAAAATACAAACCGAAAATGCTGGAAATACAGGCCGCATTTGTGGAAAAAGAAATTAAGTTAACTCTCTTTCTCTCCACAGATGCTGCCTGACCTGTTGAGTATTTTTGATTTTAATCTCGATTATAGAATCAGATTCTTAATATTGTAGCAAAGGAATACCAGAGATTTTGAAAGAATTTCATGTGCGAATGTGCACGCTACTTGAGTGAAAATTTGTAAATGATCTGTTTATAACATTGGATCCAAAAATGCTTGATCTGATTACCAAACCTTTTTCATGGGTCTTGAGATTTTGGATTAAGATTTTACACTCTTGTACATTTTTGGCAATCAGAATCTCTGAACCCGCATGATACCAGCGACATCTTAGCTGGTTGTAAAATCTTGAGCAGAGTGGAACCAGATCTACAGAAATATTCTATATATTTTTTTGTTTCCACTTAACTATTTCAATGGAGTAGAGCTTTTAAACTATAATGAAAGCTGGCTTCAGAGCAATTGATGGCGGGAGATGTGGTGATTTACAATCCAACTTGAATTTTGTTAACCTAATTTAATTTAAGTTCCAGTTTCTCAAAGACTTTTGCTTGATGCTCGCTTACATGTGTATTCATTGTTACTAGATATTCTAAAATCTTTGAAAACTAATTTCACCAATTAACTGTGTTCAGTATGTATATTTCACAAAAGAACTAAAATCCAAAAGGGCAGTCTCTTTTTTGTTTTTCTGTATTTAGTTCTATTTTCAAAATTTGGGGTATTTGTTTTTACCTGAATAAAATTCTATAAATCAAGCGAGTTGAACAGAGACTACATTGTTCTGCATGTCACAACACATGATCCAAAAATGCTCGTTCTTCAAGATGTTGGGTTCAATCTCTTACAAACTGCTGTGTAGCAAAAACAATCATAGGCCTTGCACTATGGAGTGCATGTGAGTTGAAGACATAAACCGAAAATCAGTTAAATTGGAACAGTTATATAAAGTAGAATGAAAAGAAAGAACTTGCATTTATGTAGCGCCTTTCACAACCTTGAGACATCCCAGCTTCAAAGCCAATTAAATACTTTTTATAGTGTCACTGTTGTACTGCAGGAAAGGCGATGGCCAATTTGTGCACAGCAAGGTCACAAATAGCAATATGATGACTAAATAATCTGTTTTGGTGTTTGAGGAATAAACATTGACCTGGACACTGGGAGAACTGCCCTTCTTCAAATAGTGCCATGGGAGTATTTTAAATCCACCTGAGAAGGCAGACGGGGCCTCGGTTTAACGTCTCCTCCGAAATTCGGCACCTTCAACAGTGCAGCACTCCCTCAGTACTGCATTGTGGTGTCAGCCTTCTGCTCCATTCTCTGAAGTGGGACTTTGAACCCACAAACTGAGCCTTGGCTGACACTTCCCAAAATTCCTAAATACTACCATCACTGCTATAGGATTAACAAACTATTCTAGTAATATGAACATTCCCTGATGGCTCAAATAAGTATTTGGCCCAGTCTGGAATTGAGACACACTAAGGAGATAGGTTCCAAGTTTGATCTTTGATCTACGTTGAATTAGATGATGGAGGAGATTAAAGGCCTTGATGATCATTGAAGGAGTCACTGGACACTGGGGTGGTGTCAATACATTGGTAACAGAATTAAATGGTGGCAATTATCAAAAAGGGTGACAAAACAGAAGTAACTTCTGACCCTTTAATCTTGCTTCAGTCCCATGTAAGATAATGGAATTGAAAACAAGGAGTAAGTTGAAGTATTATCTGTACAATAATGCTCTGGTTAATAGCAGTCAACATTGATTCACTCTCTGTCTCGTTCCTGGGCTTGTCTCTAAAACCCACCATAGTCTCATCACTCATGATCTCGATAATCTCCTCCAACTCTACAATACCATCACCTCCCTCCCCACCCAAGACAAACTCGCTCATATGACTCCTGCTTTGTGCATTTTCCTTCACCCTACCATTGGTGACTGTGTCTTCAGCCAGCTAAATCCTACTCTCTGGACTTTGAGCCCTAAGCCTATCTACCTCCCTCTTTTCATCCCTTTTAGGACCCTCTTTAAATCCATCTCTCTATGCAAGCTTTTGCCCAACCCTCCTTGCTGTTTTCCTACTTTTTTTTTTAAGGTGCTATATAAATCCATGTTGGCAGTTTTTCCCTTCCCCTCTCCTCACTTTCTCTCCCTTTCTCTCTTGTCTTACTTATGCTTCTCTTTTTTTTTTTTCTTTTCCCCTTCTCACCTTTTACCTCCTTTCCTGCCCCTATTCCTCCCTTCCCTCACTCTTGGGGAAGTCCAGGACAAGGGAATATAACCTTAAAATCAGAGCCAGGCCATTCTGCAGAGAAGTTGGGAAACACTTCTTCATGCAAAGGCTGGTAGAAGTGTGAAACTCTCTCAAAAGAAGTACTAGATTGCTAGCTCGATTAATGTTAATTCTGAGATTGATAGACTTCTGCTAGCCAAGGGTATAAAAGGATATGGAGCCAAGACAGGTGGATGGAGTTAAGATACAGATCAGCTATGTTCTCATTGGATGGTGGAACAGGCTCGAGGGGCTGAATGGCATACTCCTGTTCCTCTGTTTCTTTTCCTCTTACCCCCAATATCATTCTCCAGCCAAGATACTCAACAAGGAGCCTGATCCTGGGCCTCCATCAATATTGTTCTATAACTGACCTCCAGGAAAGAAACCAGAGCAGCTTGGGTTGACTCACTTTTTTGGTTATTCCCTACCTCCCCGAGGGGAAGTGCAGCCCATAATGCTTTCTTGTATTTGGACAGCAGATGTTTCACATGAGGAAAGCACAAAACTGGATTTGTGCTTCAAAATAACAGATGACCGGTCACAGCAACTTTCGAGAAGCTTGTTTTGATGAATTTCAGTATAATTACTGACAGACTCCCTCTACTCGTTCATTTTGCTTTAGCTGAAGGGGAGGGGGAAGTAAAACATCATGATTTTCTTTTCTTGTGACCACAGTTCATTCCGATTCCCATAGCAGAGTATTTGTTTCCAACAAAGCAAAAGTTCAAAAATAGTTTTGTTCTTCAGGAAACTGCAGTACTGGGTGTTCATAACCACACCTTTGGCACAGAAAACCAACTGCATTAACCAGTATCGATGTACGTGATGAAGCTTAATCAGTCACTTCTCTTTAATGGAAAACTTGATTAGAATTTAAAGTTACATTAGGTTCTCCATCTAAATATGCCACCATTGGTTCAGGCAGGAAAGTGAGTTTGGTGTATATCAAATTAAAGCCTTCATCATCATAGGCAGTCCCTTGAAATTGAGGAAGACTTGCTTCCACTCCAAAAGTGAGTTCTGAGGTGACTGTAAAGTCCATTGCGGGAATTACAGTCTCTGTCACAGGTGGGACAGACAGTCATTGGAGGAAAGGGTGAGTGGGGAGTCTGGTTTGCCACACACACCTTCTGCTGCCTACGCTTGTTTTCTGCCTGCTCTTAGCGATGAGACTCGAGGTGCTCAACACCCTCCCGGATGCTCTTCCTCCACTTAGGGAGGTCTTTGGCCAGGGACTCTCGGGTGTTGGTGGGGATGTTGCACTTTATCAAGGAGGCTTTGAGGGTGTGCTTGAAACGTTTCCTCTGTCCACCTGGGGCTCGCTTACCATGAAGGAGTTCCGAGTAGAGCGCTTGCTTTGGGAGTCTTGTGTCGGGCATGCAAACCATGTGGCCCATCCAACGGAATTGGTCAAGTGTGGTCAATGCTTCGATGCTGGGGTTGTTGGCCTGATCAAGAACACTAACATTGTTGCATCTGTCCTCCCAGGGGATTTGCAGGATCTTGCGGAGACATCGTTGGTGGTATTTCTCCAACGCTTTGAGGTGTCTACTATATATGGTCCATGTCTGAGCCATACAGGAGGGCGGGTATCACTACAGCCCTGTAGACCATAAGCTTGAAGGCTGTATTAGAAGGAAGTTGAGGTTATGGGCTTCTGTGCAGCATAAATTGATAACTAATTGTTTTTGTTTCTATTATGTCTGTAATGTACTTATGAATGACTCCATGAGTCAATGTGTTGAACTTAAACTGTATTGAACTTGGTCCTTTATTAGTAACTTCAGAGTGAGGCACAAGCATGGTGAGCAGCCTTTTATACTAGGCCCTGCACACCTGTGCAGGTGACCCTCGGGTCGGTCTCTGCAGTGCCTTCTGGTGGACAGTCTCTGCCACAGGAAACCCTGGTCTCCACCAGTTGCACCCTCTAGTGGTGCCAGCATAGCATATACACAGTGTAAACCTTATTGATAGTACATCAAGTAACAAGTCTCCATCTTGTGCAACTATACAGTGACTACCTATACTATCTATAGTCTGCATATATAAAAGTTTCAAAATTTAATTTGGGGTTTTTTCTCTCCCTCCCAGTCAGCATCAGTCCCACCAACCTCCAAATGGGGAAGTGTGCACTGCACAATATGGGATTGATCTAGAGTTCTGAAAATTGTGCATTATGAATTAGTAAGTATGAGGAAAATGCAAGATATCCTTGAAGAGGGAAATATTTGCAGGGCTATAGGGAAAGAGTGGGGGATTGGGACTAATTGGATAGATCTTTCAAACAGCCATAACAGGCACGATGGGCTGAATGGCTTCCTTCTGTGCTGTATTATTCTACATATCAGCAATAACCTTTTTTCAAATTGAGCAAAGCCAAGATCAATAGCATAAGATTCCACCAAGGTTGTAAAGATTTAAAGGTATTGGGTAAGTTAAGAAGCAGCGATTTCAGTGCTACCGCATTTGGATTTTCAAAGCCCTGGCAGGAGGATGGAAATGTCTTCTGTTCAACTCCCATTGAACTCTGACTTGAGCTTGTCCTGCTGCTTGCCCTCACTATTTGCAAACGTGTTGGGATAACTCCAGAAGCTGAGAGTTCCCAACCACAGAGTCCCACATCCTAGGTTTAATATCTTTTATAGACCTTTTAAGATTGTGTAATATGCATTGTCAGCCTCATACAATTATATGGTAATTAAAAACACATTGGAGAACTGCTAACAGTTGAGCAAGGTTGCAATGATAGTTCATGGTGCATGCAGCAAGAGCCCTCGAGTTTAACCACTTATTCCCATTCCCTGATCGGGGCTGGATGTTGTGGGACACGAAATGTGGTGAGGTATTCCACCACCAGACTGGGGAGAGCAGGCTTTGGTTGTGGTCATGTTGTCCTCGCTTGTTTCCACAGCTCTGAGATCGAGCTGCTCCGCTTCAGGAGTTTTGAATCAGTGGCGCTATTGACGTCTGGCATTCGAAATGGAGTCCAGGGGAGAAAAAATGCCTTTTGGCTTGTCTGCAGGCAGCTGCCATCAAACTGATTAATTAGCTACTTTTGTGTCTGGGTTTCTGGGTGCTTTAATTTACTTGTTTCGCCCTTCAAAATACCCGAGTTGCCCAGGTCTGTATGGCATATGCACTTGTTCCATAGAGTTTACCTCCAGCATGGGAATAGGTTAGCTTGGTGTTCAGGAATCATGACACACTGCATTTGAAGTATCCTCTCTAGGTTGGCCTTGCATCTGGTTAGGCATGATGGGACTTGCCTAGTTTGTGATGGGTGCTCTGGGTTTGAATCCTTACCCTGAGCAGCTGGTGCCTCCCTGATGCAGGGAAACAGAAATATAATCCTTTAGAAACTTGGATGAAAATGCCTATAATCCCTGTTTATAGTGCTCACTTGTGGCTTGGTATTAAATTGGGGTATTTTTACTGGGGTTGGTCAGGTGAGAATCTAATGTGCAGCTTAGCAACAGTTGATTGGCTGAGGGAGTGGACTATGGGCTTCTTGGCTGTGATGGTGACATTTCTGGAACATAAACACTCACTCTATCTTTTAAGGCTGAACAGAGGACTGCAGTGGGACTACCATGCTGTCAGGAAGGCATCAAGTACCTGGAATACTGTGCACAGTTTTCGTCTCTATCTAAGGAAGGATATACTTGCCTTGGAGACTGTTATATATGTTAACTTGTATTTACTTGGTACAGCCACCAGAGGGTTCATTCTCTGGAATCAAAAGGGATCCCATAACCCCTTGGGAGCACAGGTATTTAAGAAGGCTTCACAGGTTGGAGAGGCACTGTGGAGACCTGCAATAAACGACTACGGTCACACTTTACTTTGAGCTCACTGTTCAGTCTGACTCTTTCTACATACACAGCAGAGGCGGTGCAACGGAGATTCATTTAAATTAATTCCTGGGATGAAAAGGCTGTCTTATGATTGTGTAGAATGGGCGTATACTCTCGAGATTAGAAGAATGAGAGGTGACCTTATTGAAACATACAAGATTCTGAAGGGGATTGATAGGGTAGATGCTGAGAGGTTGTTTTCCCTGGCTTGAGTATCTAGAACTAGGGGGCACAGTCTCAGGATAAGGGAGAGACCACTTGAGACTGAGATGAGGAGGAATTTCTTCATTGAGGATTGTGAATCTTGGGCATTCTCTGCCCCAGATGGATGTGGATGCTGAGTCTCTGAACATATTTAATGCTGAGAGAGATAGATTTTTGGGGCCTACTAGAATCAAGGGATATGGAGATCGGGTGGGAAAGTGGAGTTGAGGTCCAAGATCAGCCATGATCTTGCTGAATGGCGGAGCAGGCTTGAGGGGCCGTATGGCCTACTCCTGCTCCTATTTATTATGTTCTTAAGTATTGTGTTGGAGAGCAGTGTGAAGAGGAGAGGTGAGTCCCATTTTGATTTTATAGGTGTTGGAGCCTTTTTTTTAAAATAAATCCTGTAATCCTATTGAATTTCAAGAATTTTTATGTATTTGGCCCAGGAGGGATCTTGGAGTTTGTTTGTACAGGTATTATGATACCATGAAGTTATATTCAATTCACAGAGTTAGCTCCCAGATACACAAGTTATCTGAAATGTCATTTAGGGCAAATTAGCTAGGATACTAGCCATCTCAGAATTATGTTTCTCGTACAGATAAGTTTGAGATAATGAGCATTGTCTACATTTGTTAAAGTTAGAATGATTTCCATTTATTCAGCAGGGATCTTAGCTTAGCAGGCAATGCAGTTGCCATGACACTCACTAAATGGAGGAGGAGAGAAGTTTATATAGTTGAGGTAGTAGTTTGATTGGCAGCTTGATAAGACAATCCTTGATGCAGATCTGGGGGAGGAGTAGAGATAAAGCTTTTTGGCTATTACACTCTTTACATAGAAAATGTTAGCATACTGGACGTGTGTGTGGAACGCAGATAAAGGTACTTGGCTTTCGAAGCTAGTGCTCGACAGTCAGCAATGCTGACATGTACAGTGAGGTAGGTCCATAGCACGGCTAAAGTTTGCATAATTTATTTGAGTGCTTTGAAGTCAACCTTTCAAACGATAGAGAAGAACACATGGAGCAGATAGGTGATCACGGTATCTAGTATGCACAATGAAGAGGCTTAATGTTATGGTACAGTAGGGACATGAGACTGAACCGGAGACAATAGTGCAGAATTGAAATTTGTAACAACCTGCCTGGTCTGTATGTTGATACCAGGCAAGCTCTTGCTTTCCTGGCCATTCTCCAACTTCTGCAGAAGATATTTATTTTGGAACCCAGCAAGTGATCTTGGAACTGCTTTTTGTCATCTGTTAGCTGTGTCATGTACATCACTGGAAAACAACCTTTTCTGCTTTGATTTCAGATTTCCAACATTTAGCAATTTTTCTTCGAGTATCACATTGCTTTTAACACAGTATTAAAACAAAGTTTAAAATTTACCTGAATGTCCCTACCTAGTAAGGTGGAATCATTTTGCTTTGAAGCAAAGAAAATATATCACTTTAATCCCAGGATTAGCAACATGTCCTTGGGGCTAAAAATTCAGTAACTTTAGCGCCGGGTGATGTTTACCGCCTCCAACTGGGTTATTCACTTTTAGTGCCCCAAAAGGGGAGTGGAGCGCTAAGTGAAGCATTCCACATCCCTCTTAGGGTGCTAATGCTGATTCCTGGGGCGCTATCACGGGGACGCTGCTGAAGTTCGGATGCTCAGAAACCGGCATCCTAGCGCCTAAAGGGGAGGTCAGCTGGACCACCTGAAAAGTTAAAGAAAAGCCAAGGCAGCTAAACACCAGTGTCCAGCATATAGGAGAGATGCATTAATGTAATTTGTGTTTTTTTTTAACTGCCCACCTGCTCCGCCTCTGACATACCGCCCCGGCAGCTTCTCTGTGACGCCTGCTTTCTCTGTCGAAAGTAGCGGCAGGCACTACGGCAGGCAAAAGCAGTCACGTTTGCGACCGTGGCACTACGGGGGCATTGCACACTTGACGTCACCAAGTGTCTGGGGCTAGAACGCACAGCGCTAACTGTTAGCGCCGCCGCTAAACCACCACTGAAGTTTGCCTAAGGCACTGACGGCAAGGCGCTCAGGCAGTAAGCACTTAGCGGCCGGTTAGCGCCTCTCTCTGGCACGAATCGGTGGCGTGAAGTAATTGAATTTCTAGCCCTTAGTGTTTTATAGGAAAGTTTAATTGGTTTATGCATTGATTCAACCCTTCTGTATACCAGTGATTCAAATTTCATGTTTTAGTTGATGAGGAAGCTCTATTCAAGCAAGTGATCAGCCGTATGCACCTGTGTTGTGCAGAACTCGGTCTTGTATCTTTGCATCTGCGAAGTTCTGTTCCTTCTGCAAGCAGTGATTTCTGGGTAAGAATTACTCTAGTTTGTTGCATAACTTTGACCATATTCAGATTTTAAAAAGCTCCTTACTTTTAAATGGAGCAAATTATTGTAACAATATTAGTAAACATCAATCTGTAGACACAGTATCCCATTCCCTCTTTCTCTTCTCCTTTGATTGACTTCCATATTATTTGAAATTTTTCTCTTTTTTTTTATATAAACATATGGCAAAATATCCCAAGGCATTTTATGGATTAATGTGAGACTCGTAGAGGAGAACCTAGGGGGCATGGCTGAAGGTGCAATTGACGATGGTAGTGTTGAGGACTAGTCGATGATTCAGAGGAGGCTTTTCCTTTTAAGTATTTTATATATATTTGCCACAGAGGTATTTTAATTAATTTCCTACAAAAACTTGCAGTTGAATTATTTTAATAATTTTGCTTACTGACTGATCTACCTTTGTTAATCATTAGGTTTGGTATACTTAACCTTATAGTAGTTCTGGAACTAGTTTTAAATTCATTCTGGGGATATGGGCATTACTAACACTGCCTCGAGTTATTGCCCATCCCAAGCTGCCCTTTTGATCTTGGCCCAGTGACTATGAAGGAATGGCGACATATGTTTAAGTCAGGACATATTGGGTTTAAATTTTCCTGGGTCATTTGCTGGCGTTTTTTTCTGGCGTGATTATTTAATAGTTTCTCACTGGAATCTGCGCTGGTGTAATTGGTTTAGTTATGATTTTTCTAGGTTGGATTTTTTTGACGTCATAGCATTTAACATTTGTCGCAGTTTGCCCCCAAATTCTTTATCCTAGGTCGGCGTATATGGCCACTCCCGAAAAACCTTCTGGTGAGTTAAGAGAGCGCAGCGCACATTGAAAAATCGGCGCTGAAAGATGCCATTGTTTTTCATCAAAGTTTTTGGAGAGGGTCTCTCACGCTTGAAATATCCATAATAAAGTTGAACTTTTTTTTACCTTTTCAGCAGAGTACATGGAAGTCTCTTGGATTTCTGAAGTTTTCATTTTTTTTTATTACTTACACGACACCATCAAACGTCTTCAAGCAGGGCTGAAGGGGGATCATAGCGTCGGCCGTCAGAATCGGCCACTGGCTCGGGGCTTAGCTGGAAAACAAGCCTGGGGGGCAGGCAGGGCGGGGAGGGAGGTGGTGATTGGAAGGCTGCTGCACTAAGCACAAGATTGCAATGAGTTTGGGGAAGGGGTGGGAGAAAGAGAGAAGTCACCAAGACTGCAATTAGTTTCAGGGAGGGTGGGGGGGCGCGGGGGCGGGAAAAGTTTCAAGACTGCAATGAGTTGGGGGGTGGGGGGAGGGGAGGAGGAGAAGTCACAAGACCTGCGTGTGGTCCATCCATACAAACCTTGGGGGGAGAGAGAACACACAACTGACTCTTTTAAAAATGGCTGATTGCCAACCTGGAGCTGTACTGCGCATGCTGTCCATTGAAATAAACTCAAAAACGTCACTTTTTGTTGCAATTGTGCAGAAGGTGCGGCATAGTTATTTTCAGTGCAGACAGCAGGCTCCACCACCCCCACCCCGCCCCCCACCCCCAAGGCGACTGGACATGCTGTGCGGTGCCAAATTTCAATAATACATCGGGGAAACTTTGGCAAAATATTTCTGGCCAAGAAAAATGGGTGTAACTCTGGCAATATGCCAGAAAATGGGCTTGGGCAAAATTGAACCCATTGCTAGGAAGTGATTGTTTCTGGGAATGTTGATATTGAATTTCAGTTGTGAAACCTTCTTGGTCTGAAAGTACTCTGACATGGGGTAAAAAGCAACAGTAAGCTCAGCTATTTGAAAATCCATCAGCATGATTTTTTTTAATTTTAATTTTTTATTTTTTTTATTTTTATTTTATTTCTTTTCTTTTCTTTTTTTAAATTTTATGTCAGCATGACTTTAATTTTTCGTTGCCAATCTTTCCAATTCTTTGTCAAATCACAAACGCCAGAGGTCACCTTGCACACATCAAGGATCACTCTGCGCCAATGCTCTTAGCCAAAAGGCCTAGAGCCACTGCACCGTTCCTGGAAGTACTGCAATACCAGGTTCGTGCCATGGAGGTGGATGGGTCAGGCCCCCCACACACCTCCATGGAGGTGGATGGGTCAATCCACCCCACCCACCGCCTATGACTTTACTGTAGAAGCGATTAGTTTGAAGATTAGTTTCTTCCCAAATTTACTCAAATTAGTTGGGGCTTGCTTGGCTACATTGCACATCAAAGTCAGACTTGCCACAAATGTATTGCGATATATTCAGTAACAGCTATATGAATATGGACGATTCTCATAGCAAATCAAAATCAATAGTTGTTTCAATGAATAATCATGGCTGAGTTATTTATGGCTGTGGGTTTACAGACCTGACTTGTTTCTTCCTCATGACTTTTGAATATTAAAAAAAATCTGTTCTTTATTTGAAACTTTTTTATTTTTAAAGATTTTCCTTCTCCTGATTCTTTGGTTGACATTATTCATTTTTGACTTGCACATGAATATAAACTGAAGACTCTGGAATGCTGAATGCAGAAAATCATAGCATATCAATTGTCGGTGGATAGCCAATTCAGATTTAATGAATTATTCTGCACTCCATTTAGTGGGATATGGTGTCTGCAGATTTTAAGAGCTACTCTAATCATAGAATCATAAACATTTATAGCATGGAAGGAGGCCATTCGGCCCATTGTGTCCATGCTGGTTATGCCTTAATGGTGCAGTTATAATCATTTGAGTGACACAACTTCAGAACTGAAGAAATCAGAGTGCAGTGAAGAAATGGGTATTGTTTCTTTACTGAGAGCACTTGAGGCGAAGCTGAGGGTAATGCAGCAAAGAAGGGTTTCCAGTCTTTGGGGAAGATGGATATTCTCCTCCAAGTGCTGTTCTCTGGAAGTAGCAGAGCAGGTGAATTCTGTTTCATGTGTGGAGGTCATCACCATAGATAAGGAACAGGTTTGCAACAGTAAATAAACACTAAATGTAGTAACCTCCTCCAGTCCTACATGTTAGCTGCTCTCTCGCCAGTTTCCTGTAGCTCACTGTGAATTAAGCTGTTGCTGCCCCCTCATCTCTGATCTACCATTGGTTGTAGGACTTTCTGCTATCAGGACCCTGCTCTCAAATTTTCTTCCTAAACCTTTCTGCTTTACTATTTCTCTACCCATCAAAAGTCACCTCAAAATCTACTTCAACCAGCCTTTCGGTCATCTCTCTGACCTCCTTAACTAATCCAATAGCAAGTTTGTATGATTTGATAACATTCATTATTGTTTTCTGCATCTCTCTCCATGGTTCTTTTTAAAAATTTTAAATGAAATTCTCTCTCTCCTCTCTCCTCTCTTCTCTTCTCTTCTCTTCTCTTCTCTTCTCCTCTCCTCTCCTCTTCTCTTCTCTTCTCTTCTCTTCTCTTCTCTTCTCTTCTCTTCTCTTCTCTTCTCTTCTCTTTTTTTTCTCTCTCTCTCTCGTTCTCTGGCTCCCTCTTTACACATTTTAGTATTGCCAACAACCTCCCTCAGTCATTTAACTCATCACATTAAAACAACTGATTATAAATTGGGGCGGGGAGAATCGGCTCTGAAGGAAACCAATGGACAGTAGGTGACGAACTGTAAACAGAGAAAGCACTGTGTTGCCGTGAGGTGGGCTGCATCAGGACAGACTGTGACTTTTCCACATTTGTGTGCTCTTTCTGTTATGTTTTTAACACTCATGGATGAATCCACGAGGTCTAGTTTTGTACTTGAGCTGTTGTGACCTTAGTTCCATGTATTGTAACTCCAGAGTGAGGCACAAGCATGGTGGACAATCTTTTATACTGGGCCCTGCACACCTATGCAGGTGACCCTCAGGTCTCCCATTGCAGTGCCCTCTGGTGGCACACCTTATGTGACTATACAGTTAGTAGACATGGTCTACATACATGACACTTTCAATACAGGCAGAACATTCGGGAGGTACCCAACCCATTTAGTGGCGGCCATGTGGATTATAATTCTGATCTCTCTTCGTAATAAAAGATTCTTGCCATAGGACTAGGTCAGACAAAATGACATGGTCTTAAAAAAAAAAAGTAGAATACAAATGGTTGACAAAGCAGTGGTTGGGTACTCTGGCAAGTTGTTGATGATCTGAACATGAAAAGCTAATCCACCATCTACAAGGCTCAAGTCAGGGATGTGATGGAATGCTTAACTCCCCTCGATTGGTGCAGTTGCAACAGCATTCAAGAAGCTCAATACCAGCCAGGACAGAACAGTTCTCGTGAATGATGCTTCTGTCACTGTGCACAATATCTACTCCCTCTATTACCGGCACAGAATGTACTATCTATAGGATGCACTGTAGCAACTCACCAAGGTTACTTTGACAGCATCTCCCTCCCCTGAAACCTGTACCACCGAGAAGGACCAGAGTAGCAATGCTTTGGGTACACCATTACCTCCAAGTTCTTCCCCCTCAAATCACACACCATCCTGACTTGGACATGTATTGCCATTCCTTCTTCATTCCTGGAATTTCCTACATAAAACCATTGTGGGTGTACCATCACCATAAGGATTGCTGCAGTTCAAGGCAAAGACCCACCACCAGCCTCTTAGGGCAACGAGTAATGGGTAATACATGTGATTTTCAGAACAAATATTATAGCTCTAACTATTTTACTGAGGATCTACATGAACAGGCTAAGAGAGTTGACTATATTTTAAATTGCCCTTTAAGCATAATATGAAATGAAAGCTGATGTACTCTCCACACGATGTATATTATCATGTATTTTGTGAAGTGCCTGCAATCACAGATTTTTCAAATTTGTATGTGGAACCTTTTCTTTAATTGAAGATTTTTAGCCATTAGCTATCTTAGTGTAACATTCTAATGGCATGATGATATCCAACAACAACTTGTATTTATATAGCACCTTAAACATAGTAAAACATCTCCAGGCACTTCACAGGAGCATTGTCAAATACTGAGCCACATAAGGAGATATGACCAAAAGCTTGATCAAAGAGGTAGATTATAAAGTGTGTATTAAAGGTAGGTAGAGAGGCATTTCGCACTAACTCACTTATTGAAAAGGGAACGTAAGTTCATGAAGTGAGCTCGTTACTTTGTGCACATTCAGGAGATCGAATCCAAAGAATAGAAAGAATTTGGTAATTTGTGTTTATTCTCTGAAAGCATCTTGCCATGTTGTTGCGTTTTCACCATGCAAGAATTTCCATTAAAATCAGCCACCACTGGATTGCTGCCCAAAACGATACTAAGATTATTAAATGAACGCCAGCGAAAAATTGCACAAAAAAAGGATAAAATTCTGTCCAGCGCGAAAAATGGGTCTTGCACGCAGATTCTCAGCAGAAAACGCGATCCTGAGCAAATTGGGCGGTAATTACTCAAATTTAGTCCGAGGCTGCAGGTTGGGCCTCAGGAGGGAGGAAAATGCACTTTTTTTTCCAAAAACACACGCAAAAAAAAAATCAGAAAACATTCTCGGGATCCTTTTCCACTTAATCGCTGTAAAAGAATTATAAAAAACACTAACGTAGTGCTTTTTTTTGCTGGGCTTCATACCTACCACCCAGCTCTGGCTGGTTTCTCGTGGGCGTTTGTTTTTCTACTAGCCTATGGGTCACCTACGGCTGAGACCAAACTTGAATGGTAGCGGTTTTTATAGGTGCACGCTGGCGGTCCGCTCCCCAGCAGTATTTCAAAACCACTGGCGGAACTCTTTGTGGAAATTCTCGCCGGGTGATTTTCTGCTGAAAACTAGCAGTACCGCTGAGAAAATTGTCGGAAATAGTGTGGAAATTCTAGCTCAGTGTTCAGAGGTTACACTGGGTTTGGCAATGGGGGAAGAGCACGATACGAGGGAAGAAGCTTGCAGACAAGTTGGATCGTGTGGTACTCAATGTATTAAGATAATGATTGTAAGTGACCACGGTGACCTAGAATAGGTGAGTAGAATAAACTAGATTTGTATTAAACTAGATTTGGAATTAAAATCCCACAAGAAGTGATTTCTGTTATCAATGGTATTTCTTTATTGATTATTAAAAGATGCCAAAGAAATAAAATTACCAAAGGAGGCAGGTGAGTTAAAGGTGGTTCAAGTTTTTGTTGATATACATGCTCTCACGGATAACTGATAATTAGAGTACCCTTTACAATACTGGTCACAGACTTCTGTTGGATGGTGTAAAACAGCTCGAAAGGAACATTGTTATGTAATTTGCCTTTTGCCCCTCTCCAGAATTAACTGTCAACCATCTGCTTTTGGAGACATTCATGGGAGTTAAATATTTAATTCTCACACATTTTACCCTAAGTAATATTTGTTGCATCAGTGAATCATGCGACTAGTCTGAAATTTACTTTCTATTGTTATTTGGGCTACACTTATTTGTGTTTTCTTTTTGGTTTGCACTAATATTTTTCGCCATTACTGTATTTGAGTCCATTTGAAGTAAAGGAACTGTGGAGTTGTGATAAATTGACGGTCTGTAACTTCAATAATTTTATGTTGGGGGTAAATATTCCACCACCTGCATTGGTAAAAAGATGAAGAGAACAAAATTAGCATTTTCCATCATTGAGCGGTTTATTCATGGATTTGCTGGGATAGGAATAATGCAGTGTGATGTTCATGAAGGTGTGTTTGTGCTTCTATTTTTGCAGTTGACTGCCCTAGTTGATTCTATGTCCAATATAAACTGAAGAAATTTTTTTAAAAAAAGAGAGTGCTCTTGACATCATAAACTTTGAGAACAAGGTTTAAAGACGACAACGGCATCAAACCACAAGAACACATGACAATTCTAAACAGATTTCCAAATGTACAGTGGGTGAGCCATGGCATTGATTTAAATAATGCGCTTTGATAACCAGAGGAGTATTGGACCATGTGAAGCATTATAGTATTGTACTTAAAGGTAAAGTTGTGTTTATCTGGACTGTCACTATTGGGCCCAAAAGGTTAATTATTGTAATTAGGACATCCTGAGGACAATTGGGAGTTAACTGCTGTTGGTGAGGGATATTTGCAGGTAGGGTAGTGTTTGTAAATTCTTACATCAGGTCAAAAGAAATTACTATGAAAGGGCTGCCTTTCTTTCTTTGATGCTTTGAAATATAACCATCCATTTTTCTTTTGAAAGATCACATTCCCTTTCCTCCCCACCCCACCCGCCCCCCCGCAGGAAGTATTATAGTTAAAGCAAGTGATTTGTTGAGATGCAATATGCTGTGACAAATCCTTTTAAAGTGCAACTTTCCTGATCTTGTGTGTGTCCTTCAATTTTCATTAGCACTTCAATGTTTCCTCGGTCAAGTGTTTTAAAGCACCAGTGGTCTGCCTTTCTCCCAACCTGACCAAGAGTGAAGGAAGCTTCCTGCTGGTTACTGTAACAACTGCTCATGCACCGGTTGCTGATAATTTAATCCAACCATGAATCTTAAACAGGCGGTGAGCAAAGTACTTGCTGATTGTATGGCCAGCTGCTTATGATCAGCTGGGAACTTCCTTCAAACTTCGGCAGGCTATGAGAGGCACAAACGCAAGTGTTAAGAAATGCTGATTTTTAAATTGCTCGCTAGGGTTAATATTGATTTGGAAAAGTTAATGACTGAAGTATATCCTGTAATTGAGACGTTGGCTTCTTCCCCAAGTTGCTGATGATTTGCCATTTTTTGTGTCTCAGAATCAGCTGCCTTAATGAGAGTTGATCTTTGGTGCCATTGCTGATGGAGACACACTTTTTAAAAAATTCAGGAAGAGCCTCATTACTTACTGTCTCTTTTATTTATTCTCTCTCTCTCTCTCTCTCTCTCTCTCTCTCTCTCTCTCTCTCTCTCTCCCACTTTTTCAGTTATCCTTTTCATGCCTGTATATCTTTCACATACTTTTGTAGTTTTCTGTATCATTGAGTTTCTATGTGATATCTGCCTCTCTCTGTCTCAGTAGGAGTTCAAGTGTTATGTGTTAAACCAAAGTGAAATTTAACTGGCGACAACCCTGAGATGAGGGCTGTGTTACTGGTGCAGGTATTGAAGACTTGTATAAAGCTAGATGGGCAGTTTGTGGAATGTTGTGGCACACAGTCAAATTCAAATTGAGATATTGAGAGTCAGTTGACTCATCAGACTTCTTTGCCAGGATGGTAACAAATCATTTTTGAGAATAGCAGGAGATGGTCCCTTGAGACCCGATCTCCTAGGCAGAAGGAGGAAAATGCCAGGCCCCCACTGATGAAGAACCAGTGAATGGGGAAGAAGTCATATTGGCTGCTCTCCCACTTGCTGGTAATAGGAAAGAAATACATTGAGGACACATGGCAAGTCTGTCAGGTTTCAAACCGGAAACTAGAGGAGCAGGCCTATAGCTGGAAGCCAAGAAGCAGGGGGTCAGTTTTTGCAATTAGAACTTGAAAGAAGGGTAACGCTAAACGTTTGGCATCATTATTTTTCTTTGAGGAGCGAAGAGAAAGTGGCATTTATTCACAGCTGTCTGGTCACTTGCTGTGTGTAAAATGAAGTGGCTTAATAAGTTGCATCAAGCCTCATCTCTCTCTCGTATTTTTCAGTCCGCCAACTGAAAGATTGGAGAAGCACATGTGAGGGCAGGGATGGCCGACACAGTATCCAGTTCAAATCACAAGAGTGTTCTATTCTTACACCCCCTGGATTATACTATTGTATAATTAGATACGAGGCATTCAGGGCACATTCCTGAAGCTCGGATCACTTATAGGAGAATATCGGAGACAGACCTGAAACTTGTAACGGGGAAGAATTAACCCATTTTATTTTGAACAGGTTAATACTGCCGTATGATAAAAGGAATGTGGTACGATGACTTAACCATTCATCTGTAATATCACAAACAGTGAATTCTGGACTAAGTACTGAAATCACACACAGACTCTCTTCCCTCATCTTGAGCATCATAACATTGGTGAAAGTCAAAATGGCCTGTTGGGCTTTTCTACCCTGACAAAATAAAACTGTCTCGTAAGGACAATGCCGCCTGTTGATATGACAGGAAAGGAATAATTTTATAAGGTTACGATGCTGAGCAGAGTTCTATTAGTGTAAACCGTCTAGCAGGAGGACAGTTTTACTGACCAGCAACACAAACTGTTTTTACAAAGATGTTGTACCTCTGGATATATTATTACCTAAATTATTGAGGCTAGACAAGCTAAGAATTTGGCCTGGCATATGCAAGACTTGGCAGCAAAAGCTAAAAGCTGATGGATTATTTTTTATGGATAAATTGTTATTTACATTAGGAGTTTGGGTGAGCCTAAATAAAGCTTTTGTAGCATTGGTTCTGAATAATCGATGCAAGCTACATTTCCTATCTGTAATCCTTTTAGGTTTTACTGGTAAGCATACAGCTGTTTTTATCGGTGAAATAATATTGTTGAAAGAAAACGCAGCAAATGAAAGAAACTAAAACAGACTGTAATATCCTGTCTTGGTTGCTACTGGCAACCTTTTCTAATGAAGGCATCTTAACTGGTGAGATCTGGTAAACTTTAAATATTTCCTATTATAATATTTTTCTGATGTTTGGTTTGTGTCCACTAAGTTTATGGCATGTCTCTACAGTATACAGCTAATCCAATTGGACACTCCGCAGTGCTCTCTAATTACATATTCATGGCATGCCCCTGGTTTCGATTAATCCTTTGGTTGGGAACTCACCAAGTGGGCAGAATTTTTCTCACTTCAAAAGAGCTGTGGTAGCCATTTATAGGGATGTTTAATTGTCTTTTTGCCTGCAGTAAACTTCACTATGGTTGAACAGAGATTTTCAGACAATGAAGCATGCAGCAGTCATGAACACCTATTTCGTGGAAATCAAACATTCCATGGCATTTGTGTGTGTGTGTGTGTGTATGTATGTATATATAAAAATTAATTTTTTTGTTTGAGTTGTGGGCGATGCTGGGAAGATCACATTTATTTATTACCAATCTCTAGTTGCCCTAAGAAAGTGGGGGCGAGCTTTCTCAAACAATTGCAGTGCTTGTGCTGACGGTGCTCCCACGATAAGTGTTATGCAGGGAATTCCAGGCTTCTGACCAAGTGGCTTATGCAGAAACAACAAAATCTGTTCAAGTTAGGGTGGTGGGAGGCTTGAAGGTGAACTTGGAGCTGATGGTGCCCCCATGTCATAGCTGCTCTTGCTCTTCTCACTGATCGAGGTCATCGGGTTAGAGGCAAACTCAATGAGTTGCTGTAGTGCATCCTATACACAATGCTGACTGTAGCCACAGTGCAGTAGTGGTGGAGGGTGGATACTGAGTCTAGTTGGGGGTGCCGATCGAGCAGACTGCTTTGTCCTGGATGGTATTGAGCTTCTTGTGTTGTTGCGGCTGCACCCATCCAGATGATCGCACTCCTAACTTGAGTCCTGTAAATGATGGAGAGGCTTTGCGAGGTCAGGAGGTGAACCATTAAAGGCAGAGTACTCCATTTCTGCCCTGTTCTTGAGCCCAAAATTCCACAGTGTTGATGGGGTAAGTCCAGTTAAGTTTCTGGTCAATGGTGATCCCAGGATGTTGATGTGGCAAAACTCTGATGGTGCTATGTATAAATGAAAATATTATGCTATATGGAAATGGTACAAGCATATAATATGGCTACAGGATGCATGAACAAAATCAACAACTTGTATTTATATAGCGCCTTTAAGGTAGTAAAATGTCCCAAGGAGCTTCACAGGAGTGTTATAAGACAAAAATTTGACACCGAAGAAATTATGGCAGATGATCAAAAGCTTAGTCAAAGAGGTAGGTTTTAAGGAGCGTCTTAAAGGAGGATAGAGAGGCGAGAGATTTAGGCAGGGCGTTCCAGAGCTTTAGGGCCTTGGCAGCTGAAGGCACGGCCACCAATGGTTGAGCGATTATAATCAGGTTTGCTCGAGGGCAGAACTTGAGAGCAGACATCTTTTGGGGGGGTGAAAAGAGAGAGAGCTTGATTTGTCTCTAATCTAGATACATTGACTGCTAATGAAGCAGATTCTTGTATTCTGTATGTGCCTTCTGTAATTTCTGTAGATAATTCTAATTAGTTAATTCAGAATCCAAACGCAACTTGAGTGTGACATGATAACACGTACTACTGATAGAAAGATCTGGATAGACATACAACATGTGCACTTTAATGTTCTAGGTTTGTGCAAGCCCTAACGAGTACTAGATTTCTATACGTGCAGAAAACCACTGCAGCTTCTGTCTAATAGGTGATTTAAAGTCAACATGTAGGATGTGGCGAGACCATTGTAAGAGTCTTCTTAAAATAGCTATAAGTTAAATCTCACTGGTGGTTGCAAGCTATTAAACACACATCTCATCACACTCTGCTAAATCTATGGACAACAGCAGTCATGAACACCCTCTTCATAAAGAAAGACTTGCATTTATATAGTGCCTTTCAGGACCAATGGATGTGCTTTACAGTCAATGAAGTACTTTTTGGAGTGCAGTCACTATAGTAAAGTGGGAAATGCAGCAACTGATTTGCTCACAACAAGCTCCCACAAACAGCCATGTAATAATGACCAGTTAACCTGTTTTAGTGATGGTTGAGGGATAATTGTTGGCCAGGACACCAGGGATAACTCCCCTGCACTACTTCGAACTTGTGCCATGGGATCTTTTATGTCCACCTGAGAGAGCAGCCGGGGCCTTGGTTTAACATCTCCTCCAAAGGACGGCACCTCCCTCAGTACTGCACTGGAGTGTCAGCATAGATTATTTTGTGCTCAAGTCTCTGGAGTGGCACTCGAACCCACAACTATCTGATTCAGGCGAGAGTGCTACCAGCTGAGCCATAGCTGACACGACAATGGATGTAGTGTTACGGCTTCGGGAACTGGGTGAAAGGCAGGTTGCTCTGTATGGCACTCTAAGAGAATAGTTCCAACTGCATTAGAAATGACCCTGGAGCAAATGACCGGGGACTTTGCCAGCTGAGAAAATTGTTCAAGGTAGCAAAGCCAGCATTTTCCTATACCAAATAAATGGGCACAATGCCAAAGCATTTCTTCTTAATGTCTCACGCCTTGACTACAGACATACGCAAACCACTTGGAGAATCTTGCACCACTTTGAGTTTCACATGGATGTCCAGACTGTACTTTAAAATTGGAAACATTCTCTCGCATACAACTATAAAAAGTGTTCCCCAACAGCAATCATCCATTGTATGATGTATGTTATATTATTCACACACCTGCAAGGACACTGGATAGACATTTGGGTGTTCCTTTATCATCTTACACCTTCAACATCTGTAGGAGGAGCTGGTGGATAGAAGGTGGGAGCAAAGCCTCATGGGAGAAAGGTCTAGCTAGTTCAAGCTCATTTGAAAAGGCAAAGCTATAAATCATAGGGTTGAGATAGTAGAGGAAGTGGAAGAGTAAAACTAAAGGATTCTTCCAGGTTCAAGACCAATACCATCTCTTTCCTCGTTCCTGTACCCTCTCCCTCCCCCATACACTTTGAAAATTGCACAAGGAGCACTGCCTTGTCATTTGCATTGATTTTTTCATTTTAAATGAAGCTTTTGCAGTGTGAGCATTTTTGTCCAATCTGAGATGCCATCCAGAAAGTAGAACACTGTCCAAATGAAACTGGGTCCAGTGAAATAGATGCCCACTTGATCTCCTGTCCTTCAGATGCCCATTCTACATTGATTAGAAAATATTACCACTTTCACAGATTGAAACTTTTTAAATATATGGTATTGATGGAGCTATGTTTAATATACTGTGTAGTTATTTATAATACTGTTGACTGGACATACCTCAAACACTGAAACACTGCGGGTCCAGAATTTCAATAATGAGATGAGAATTGGCTATTTTGAGAAGCTTTGTTGTAAACCTCAGTAGCTTTTCAATGTTCTGATAGCTGACAGATCGATCAGCTCAGTTTAAGCATGAATATGGCAGGATTTACTGTACAGTCGCATTTATTCTTCTTGAACAGCTAAATGGATATTTCCAAAAAATGAGTCAAAATACAAAACATCTCTGGGGTTTATTCCTATACATTTCATTTACTGTAATTTTGTACTGTAGAATAATTTGGTAGAGCACTTTAGAAAATGATAGTCACAGTTGGGTTAGGTGAGGGAAATCAGGGTAGGGGGAAGGCTCAAGGTTTCCTTTGGGGTTCCAGAGAAGCACTCATGGCCCACAAGGAACTCCAATTATTTATTTTTTTAAACATTCCTTTTTGGGCCCTTGGACCTGGATCCCACTTCTTAGAAACATAGAAAATAGGTGCAGGAGTAGGCCATTCAGCCCTTTGAGCCTGCATCATCATTCAATAAGGTCATGGCTGATCATTCACCTCAGTACCCCATTCTTGCTTCCTCTCCATACCCCTTGATCCCTTTAGCCTTCAGGGCCACATCTAACTCCCTCTTGAATATATCCAATGAACTGACATCAACAACTCTCTGCGGTAGGGAATTCCACAGGTTAATAACTCTTGAGTGAAGAAGTTTCTCCTCATCTCAATCCTAAATGGCTTACCCCTAAACCTTAGACGGTGTCCCCTGGTTCTGGTCTTCCCCAACATCGGGAACATTCTTCCTGCATCTAACCTGTCCAGTCCCATCAGAATTTTAAATGTTTCTATGAGATCCCCTCTCATCCTTCTAAACTCCAATGAATACAGGCCCAGTCGATCCAGTCTCTCCTCATATGTCAGTCCAGCCATCCCGGGAATCAGCCTGGTGAACCTTCGCTGCACTCCTTCAATAGCAAGATCGACCTTCCTCAGATTAGGAGACCAAAACTAACACAATATTCCAGGTGAGGCCTTACCAAGGCCCTGTACAACTGCAGTAAGACCTCCATGCTGCTATACTCAAATCCCATAGCTATGAAGGCCAACATACCATTTGCCGCCTTCACTGCCTGATGTACCTGCATGCCAATGACTGATGTACCATGACACCCAGATCTCATTGCATCTCCCCTTTTCCTAATCTGCCGCCATTCAGATAATATTCTGCCTTTGTGTTTTTGCCCTCAAAGTGGATAACCTCACATTTATCCACATTGGGAAAATGCATGGTAGATGCAGTATAATCACCTAACCTATCCAAGTCACCCTGCAGTCTCTTAGCGTCCTCCTCACAGCTCACTGCCACCCAGCTTCGTATCATCTGCAAACTTGGGGATGTTACACTCAATTCCTTCATCTAAATCATTAATGGATATTGTAAATAGCTGGAGTCCCAGCACTGAGCCCTGCGGCACCCCACTAGTCACTGCCTGCCATTCTGAAAAGGACCCGTTTATCCCGACTCTCTGCTTCCTGTCTGCCAACCAGTTCTCTATCCACATCAGTACATTACCCCCAATACCATGTGCTTTAATTTTGCACACCAATCTCTTGTGTGGGACCTTGTCAAAAGCCTTTTGAAAGTCCAAATACACCACATCCACTGGTTCACCCTTGCACACTCTACCAGTTGCATCCTCAAAAAAAAATCTAGAAGATTTGTCAAGCATGGTTTCCCTTTCATAAATCATGCTGACTTGGACCGATCCTGTCACTGCTTTCCAAATGCGCTGCTATTTCATCTTTAATAATTGATTCCAACATTTTCCTCTCTACTGATGTCAGGCTATAACCGGTCTATAGAAACATAGAAAATAGGTGCAGGAGTAGGCCATTCGGCCCTTCTAGCCTGCACCGCCATTCAATGAGTTCATGGCTGAACATGCAACTTCAGTACCCCATTCCTGCTTTCTTGCCATACCCCTTGATCCCCCTAGTAGTAAGGACTTCATCTAACGCCTATAATTACTCATTTTCTCTCTCCCTCCTTTCTTAAAAAGTGGTGTTACATTAGCAACCCTCCAGTCCATAGGAGCTGATCCTGAGTCGATCGACTGTTGGAAAATGATCACCAATGCATCCACTATTTCTAGGGCCACTTCCTTAAGTACTCTGGGATGTAGACTATCAGGCCCTGTGGATTTATTGGCCTTCAATCTCATCAATTTCCCTAATACAATTTCCCGCCTAGTAAGGATTTCCTTCAGTTCCTCCTTCTCACTAGACTCTCGGTCCCCTAGTATTTCCAGAAGGTTATTTGTGTCTTCCTTCGTGAAGATAGAACCCAAGTATTTGTTCAACTGGTCCACTATTTCTTTGTTCCCCATTATAAATTCACCTGAATCTGACTGCAAGGGACCTACGTTTGTCTTCACTAATCTTTTTCTCTTCACATAGCTATAGAAGCTTTTGCAGTCAGTTTTTATGTTCCCAGCAAGCTTCCTCTCATACTCTATATTTTCCCCCTCCTAATTAAACCCTTTGTCCTCGTCTGCTGAATTCTAAAATTCTCCCAGTCCTCAGGTTTGCTGCTTTTTCTCGCCAATTTATATGCCTCTTCCTTGGATTTAACACTATCCTTAATTTCCCTTGTTAGCCACGGTTGAGCCACCTTCCCTGTTTTATTTTTACTCTCGACAGGGATGTACAATTGCTGAAGTTCATCCATGTGATCTTTAAATATTTGCCATTGCCTATCCACCATCAACTCCTTGTGTCATTCGCCAGCCTATTCTCGCCAATTCATGTCTCATACCATTGAAGTTACCTTTCCTTAAGTTCAGAACCCTAGTCTCTGAATTAACTGTCATTCTCCGTCTTAAAGAATTCTACCATATTATGGTCACTCTTCCCCAAGGTTCGTCGCACAACAAAATTGCTAATTAGTTCTTTCTCATTACACATCACCCAGTCTAGGATGGCCAGCCCTCTAGTTGGCTTCTCGACATATTGGTCAAGAAAACCATCCCTAATACACTCCAGGAAATCCTCCTCCACTGCATTGCTACCAGTTTGGTTAGCCCAATCAATATGTAGTTTAAATCATGCATGATAACTGCTGTACCTTTTTATTGCATGCGTCCCTAATTTCTTGTTTGATGCTGTCCGCAACCTCACTAATACTGTTTAGTGGTCTGTACACAACTCCCATTAGCGTTTTCTGCCCTTTGGTATTCCGTAGTTCCACCCATACCGATTCCACATCATCCAGGCTAATGTCCTTCGTTACTATTGTGTTAATTTCCTCTTTAACCAGCAACACCACCCCACCTCCTTTTACTTTCTGTCTATCCTTCCTGAATATTGAATGCCCCTGGATATTGAGTTCCCAGCCTTGGTCACCCTGGAGCCATGTCTCCGTGATGCCAGTTACATCATATCCATTAACAGCTATCTGCGCAGTTAATTCGTCCACCTTATTACAAATACTTGTCACATTGAGGCAGAGAGCCTTCAGGCTTATCTTTTTAACACACTCTTCCTTTTTAGAATTTTGCTGTAATGTGGTCCTTTTGCTTGACAAGTTTGGTCTGGCGGGGAAGCCAAAAGCAGTTGGGGTTAAGATTGCTGTCTGGCCCCAATAACGTCTTTGGAACCTGACCTGCATATTTAAACAAGGACCTATCAGCACAGGTGGGTGGCATTGGTGCCTGCAATTTAAAATTTCAGTCAGCCAGATCGGAATGGCAGGTGGGCGGGTACGTCATCTCCTGGTGTGTGGGGGGTGGGTGGCATGAGGGTTTAAAATTCCACCAGACTGTCTGCAGCCTCTTAAATAGACACTGAATCTATAGACAGCAATTCTTAGCAGCAGCCTCTACATTGACTTCCTGTATCAACACAAATCAGACATGACAGCCTAAAAGGAATGCACCTCCATTTTAGCAGTACAATAATACATTGTGCATTACATGATATAATGTTGCCATCCTCTTACTTACTGTAAGTAGCAATACCAAAGATGTGTCTGTTCAGTGTGCTTTTGTCCTTCACACAGTTATATATGAAGACTATAGATATAATCTCTGTGTAGACATAGAAACATATAAAATAGGTGCAGGAGCAGGCCATTCAGCCCTTTGAGCCTGCACCGCCATTCAATATGATCATGGATGATCATTCAACCTCAGTACCCCACTCCAGCTTTCTCTCCAAACGCCCTGATACCTTTAGCCGTAAGGGCCATATCTAACTCCCTTTTGAATATGTCCAATGAACTTGACTCAACAAATTTCTGTGGCAGAGAATTCCACAGGTTCACAATTCTCTGGGTGAAAAAGTTTCTTCTTATCTCGGTCCTATATGGCTTACCCCTTATCCTTAGACTGTGTCCCCTGGTTCTGGACTTCCCCAACATTGGGAACATTCTTCCTGCATCTAACCTGTCCAGTCCCGTCAGAATTTTATACGTTTCTATGAGATCCCCTCTCATTCTTCTAAATTCCAGTGAGTATAAGGCTAGCCGATCCAGTCTTTCCTCATATGTCAGTCCTGCCATCCCGGGAATCCGTCTGATGAACATCCGCTGCACTCCCTCAATAGCAAGCACGTCCTTCCTCAGAGTAGGAGATCAAAACTGCATGCAATATTCAAGGTGTGGTCTCACCAAGGCCCTGTACAACTGCAGTAAGACCTCCCTGCTCCTATATACAAATCCCCTCGCTATGAAGGCCAACATACCATTTGCTTTCTTTACTGCCTGCTGTACCTGCAAGCCTATCTTCAATGACTGATGTACCATGACACCCAGGTCTTGTTGCACCTCCCCTTTTGATGATCTGCCTTCCTGTTTTTGCCATCAAAGTGGATAACCTCACATTTATCCACATTATACTGCATTTGCCCATTCACCTAACCTGTCCAAGTCCCCCTGCAGCCTATTAGCATCCTCCTCTCCGCTCGCACTGCCAACTAGCTTAGTGTCATCTGCAACCTTGGAGATATTATATTCAATTCCTGTGTCTAAATCATTAATGTATATTGTAAATAGCTGGGGTCCCAGCACTGAACCCTGCGGCACCCATTCTGCCTGCCATTCTGAAAAGGACCTGTTTATTCGCACTCTTTGCTTCCTGTCTGCCAACCACTTCTCTATCCACGTCAATACATTACCCCCAATATCATGTACCTTAATGTTGCACACTAATATCTTGTGTGGGACCTTGTCAAAAGCCTTACAAAAGTCCAAATACACCACATCTACTGGTTCTCCCTTATCCACTCTACTAGTTACATCCTCAAAAAACTCCAGACGATTTGTCGAACATGATTTCCTTTTCATAAATCCATGCTGACTTGGACCGATCCTGTCCCTGCTTTCCAAATGCGCTGCTATTACATCTTTAATAAATTGACTCCAGCGTTTTCCCCACCACTGATGTCAGGCTAACCGGTCTATAATTAGCTGTATTTTCTCTCCCTCCTTTTTTTTTAAAAGTGGTGTTACATTAGCTACCCTTCAGTCCATAGGAACTGATCCAGAGTCCATGGAATGTTGGAAAATGACCACCAATGCATTTACTATTTCTAGGGCCACTTCCTTAAGTACTCTGGGATGCAGACTATCGGGCCCTGGGGATTTATCGGCCATCAGTCCCTTCAATTTCCCTAACACCATTTCCTGACTAACAAAGATATCCCTCCGTTCCCCCTTTTTGCTAGACCCTCGATCCCCTAGTATTTTCGGGAGGTTATTCGTATCTTCCTTAGTGAAAACAGAACCAAAAGTATTTGTTCAATTGGTCTGCCATTTCTTTGTTCCCCATTATGAATTCACCTGATTCTGACTGCAAGGGACCTACATTAGTCTTTTTCTCTTCACATATCTATAGAAGCTTGTGCAGTAAGTTTTTATGTTCCCTGCAAGCTTACTTTTATTTTCCCCTTCCCAATTAAACCTTTAGTCCTCCTCTGCTGAATTCTAAATTTCTGCCAGTCCTCAGGTGTGCTGCTTTTTCTGGCCAATTTATATGCCTCTTCCTTGGATCTAACACTATCCTTAATTTCCCTCGTTAGCCACGATTGAGCCACCTTCCCTTTTTTTATTTTTATGCCACACAGGGATGTACAATTGTTGTAGTTCATCCATGTGATCTTTAAATGTCTGCCATTGCCTATCCACTGTCAACTCTAAGTATCATTCGCCAGTCTATCCTAGCCAATTCACATCTCATACCGTCGAAGTTTCCTTTCCTTAAGTTCAGGACCCTAGTCTCTGAATTAACCGTGTCACTCTCCATCTTAATGAAGAACTCTACCATATTATGGTCACTCTTCCCCAAGGGGCCTCACATGAGCAGATTGCTAATTAATCCTCTCTCGTTACACAAGAGCCAGTCAAGGATGGCCTGCTCTCTACTTGGTTCCTCGACATATTGATCGAGAAAACCATCCCTTATACACTCCAGGAACAACTCCTCCACAGTATTGCTACCAGTATGGTAAGCCCAATCAATATATAGATTAAAGTCACCCATAATAGCTGCTGTACCCTTATTGCATGCGTCCCTAATTTCCTGTTTAATGCCGTCTCCAACCTCCGTACTACTGTTTGGTGGTCTGTACACAACTCCCACTAACGTTTTCTGCCCTTTGATGTTTAGCAGCTCTACCCATATAGATTCCACATCATCCCCGCTAATGTCCTTCCTTACTATTGCGTTAATCTCATCTTTAACCAGCAATGCTACCCCACCTCCTTTTCCTTCCTGTCTATCCTTCCTGAATATTGAATACCCCTGGATGTTGAGTTCCCAGCCTTGGTTATCCTGCAGCCATGTCTCAGTAATCCCAATTACATCATATCCGTTAACAGCTATCTGTGCAGTTAATTCATCCACCTTATTACGAATGCTCTTCGCATTGAGACTCGGAGCCTTCAGGCTTGTTTTTTTTAAACACTCTGTCCTTTTAGAATTATGTTGTAATGTGGCCCTTTTTGATTTTTGCCCTTGATTTCTCTGCTCTCCACTCTTGTTTTTCTCCTTGCTAGCTTTTGCTTCTGCCCCCATTTTACTTCCCTCTGCCTCCTTGCATTGATTCCCATCCCCCTGCCATTTTAGTTTAAACTCTCCCCAACAGCACTAACAAACACTCTGCCTAGGACATCAGTTCCGGTCCTGCCCAGGTGCAGACTGTCGGTTTGTACTGGTCCCACCTCCCCCAGAACCGGTTTTAGTGTCCCAGGAATTTGAATCCCTCCCCCTTGCACCATTCCTCAAGCCACATATTCATCTGAGCTATCCTGCTATTCCTGCTCTGACTAGCACGTGGCACTGGTAGCAATCCTGTGATTACTACCTTTTGAGTCCTACTTTTTAATTTAACTCCTAGCTCCCTAAATTCAGCTTGTAGGACCTCACCCCATTTTTTTTACCTATATCGTTGGTACCTATATGCACCACGGCAGCTGGCTGTTCACCCTCCCCCTCCAGAATGCGCTACAGCTGCTCTGAGACATCCTTGACCCTTGCACCAGGGAGGCAACATACCATCCTGGAGTCTCGTTTGCGGGCGCAGAAACGCCTATCTATTCCCCTTGCAATAGAATCCCCTATCACTATAGCATTCACTCTCTCTTTTTCCTGCCCTCCTGTGCAGGAGAGCCACCCCTGGTGCCATGGACTTGGCTGCTGCTGCCTTCCCCTGATGAGCCACCTCTTTCAACAGTGTATCTGTTTTGGAGGGAGGTGATAGCAGGGGACCCCTGCACTACCTGCCTTCCCTTGCTCTTTTCTGGTGGTCACCCATTCCCTATCTGGCTGTGCAACCTTCACCTGCGGTGTGACCAACTCACTAAACATGCTATTCACGACATCCTCAGCATCGCAGATGCTCCAGAGTGAATCCATCCGCAGCTCCAGTGCCGCACTGCAGTCTGTCTTGGAGCTGCAGCTGGGTACACTTCCCACACATGTAGTAGTCAGGGACACTGGTAGTGTCCCTGATTTCCCGCATGACACGGGTCTGGGCTCTCCTGCCATGACTTAACCCTTAGATTATCTGAATTTGTAACAATGCCAAAGGTTGCTTCTTGCGAAGAAAAATAAAAGATCAAATACTCACCAACCAGCCAATAACTTACCCGCTTGGCTGTGATGTCCCACTTCGATTTCTTCGTACTATTTTGTTTACCTTCTGCCTCTGCCCCTGCTCCAGCTAGCCTCCTCTGACTCTTTTGCCTTTATAGGCTGCTCGACTGCCCGAATTCCCGCTCCTGTGGTCGACTGCCCGACCTCCCGCTCCTATGCTGGTACCACTAGAGAGTGCAACTGGTGGAGACCGGGGTTTCCTGCCCTGGTGGCAGGGGCTGTATAAAAGGGTAGCCACAATGCAGCTGCTTCACTCTGGAGTTACAAATAAAGGACCAAGGTCACTGCAGTTTGAGTACTACACATTGCCTCGTGGAGTCATTCATGTACATTAGACATAATATACACCACACTTTGTTGCAGATGGAAATACATTTTTCTATTTTTGAAGCAGGAAGGGAGACCAGAAATCCAGTAATTAAGGGCGAGAAATTGGTCAGCCTTGCACCCATTTTTTCGACGATATTTTATTGTTTTTGATGGAAAAGGTGATCAGGTAAATTGACAAGTCTTGCATCAGTGGTTTTGAAATACCGCTGAAAAGTGGACCGATGGCATGCAAGACGAAACACGCTATCGCTTTAAATTGACTATTTGGCGCACCTGTATTCTGGGTGAAAAGAACGCCGAGAAAACCTGCGTTACAGCCCCAAAAATGGCGGTACGTATGAAGACCTGCAAAATAGATAAGTTAAAGTTGTTTGTTTTTTTTATTTTCGCAGCGATTACTTAGTTAAGGGTCTTGTCAATCTGTTGTGATTTTAAAAAAATTGTTTTTTTGTGTGTTCCTCCCTCCCAAGGTGCCTCACAGCAGTAATCGACCTCGGACTAAAGTTGGCCAGGACCGCGGTTTCTACCGAGAATCCTTGTACATGCCGATTTTTACAGCTGGCCACATTTTGTGACGAAACTTAGGCCTTCAAAAAAATGGCAGTGTGATTAACAGTATTTTTGGCGATAAATGCCGCTCTGGCCAAAAAACTAATTTCTAGCCCTTAGTGTCATGTACTTCTGACCTGGAACTTGACATTTACATGTTTTCCAATATTTCTGTAAACAAAAAAAAAATTAAATGCTGATTTGTGTTTACGTGCTGTTTGAGTCCAGTCCTACTAAAACTGTATCATGTGACTTGACATAAGCAACACCAAAAGCAAAATCTGCTTGTTTCTCACACACACACACACACACACACACACACACACACACTAGTTTCAGTTTGGCTGATTTTTTTTTAAGTAGTTCAGATGCATTGATCATACTGGGTTCCTTTTTGTAGCTTCATCCCTGCTCTCATTCTCATCATACTAGTTGTTTCATTTTTCCAAATATGTTCAAACTGACTTATTTTCTGAAGATGCAGCTACAGTATATTCGCATGTCTGATTCCAGTCAGACTCCTGACTCGTGGTGATTGTTTAAAATTAAATCAGTTATCTGTCAGCACACAGGACTTAAATCAAATCGAATTATGCTCAGGCACTTTCCCAGGATACACATTTTTCTACCTTGAAAACCCATGATGAATCTGGTTTAGTCTACAACCACTTTTTTCTGTCATGAAATTTGTGTGTGTGTGTGGCGGACTTATTATTGGCTGCACTGGAAAATAGAATAGTAGCTCGCATAATAACTGAACAGATTCTCGGTGCAAACCGTCTTGTCATGTTTTATACTCCTGTGGGGTACATATTTTCTGAAATGAACAAAACAAATTAAAGAGTGAGCTTTGTATTTGGGATTCTCTTCCAGCCACAGTTGTCAAGAGGCTGTGGCCAGAAAGTTGCATTGCTACACACCTGCAACTCCTACTCCTGCATTCATCTGTTTTGGATATCGTTCCTGTGAGGCAGAGAGAATAATATGGGTCTCAAAATTGCTATGGACCCATACCTGTTGTCACAGGCAGTCCCTCGGAATCGAGGAAGATGCTTCCACTCCTGAAGTGAGCTCTCTTTGGTGGCTGAACTGTCCAATACGAGAACCACTGTCTCTGGCACAAGTGGGACAGATGGTCGTTGAGGGAAGGGGTGGGTGGGACTGGTTTGCCGCACGCTCTTTCCGCTGCCTGCACTTGATTGCACGCTCTCGGCATTGAGACTCGAGGTGCTCAGCCCCCTCTCGGATGCACTTCCTCCACTTATGGCACTCTTGGTCCGGGGACTCCCAGGTGTCAGTAGGGATGTCGCACTTTTTCAGGGAAGCTTTGAGCGTGTCTTTGTAGCGCTTCCACTGCCCACCTTTGGCTTGTTTGCCGTGAAGGAGTTCCGAGTAGAGCACTTGCTTTGGGATTCTTGTGTCTGGTATGCAAACTATGTGGCCTGCCCAGCGGAGCTGATCGAGTGTGGTCAGTGCTTCAATGCTGGGGATGTTAGCCTGAATAAGGACGCTAATGTTGGTGCGACTGTCCTTCCAGGGGATTTGTAGGATCTTGTGGAGACATCATGGGTGATATTTCTCCAGCAACTTGAGGTGTCTAGTGTACATGGTCAATGTCTCTGAGCCATACAGGAGGGTAGGTATTACTACAGCCCTGTAGACCATCAGCTTGGTAGCAGTTTTGAGGGCCTGGTCTTAATAGAAACATAGAAAATAGGTGCAGGAGTAGGTCATTCGGCCCTTCGAGCCTGCACCGCCATTCAATGAGTTCATGGCTGAACATGCAACTTCAGTACCCCATTCCTGCTTTCTCGCCATACCCCTTGATCCCCCTTGTAGAAAGGACTACATCTAACTCCTTTTTGAATATATTTAGTGAATTGGCTTCAACAACTTTCTGTGGTAGAGAATTCCACAGGTTCACCACTCTCTGGGTGAAGTAGTTTCTCCTCATCTCGGTCCTAAAAGGCTTACCCCTTATCCTTAGACTATGACCCCTGGTTCTGGACTTCCCCAACATTAATAAGAACATAAGAATTAGGAACAGGAGTAGGCCATCTAGCCCCTCGAGCCTGCTCCACCACCCAACAAGAGCATGGCTGATCTGGCCGTGGACTCAGCTCCACTTACCCGCCCACTCTGCATAACCCTTAATTCCCTTATTGGTTAAAAATCTATCTATCTGTGACGTGAATACATTCAATGAGCTAGCCTCAACTGCTTCCTTGGGCAGAGAATTCCACAGATTCACAACCCTCTGGGAGAAGAAATTCCTTCTCAACTCGGTTTTAAATTGGCTCCCCCGTATTTTGAGGCTGTGCCCCCTAGTTCTAGTCTCCCCGACCAGTTGAAACAACCTCTCTGCCTCAATCCTGTGTATCTCCTTCATTATTTTAAATGTTTCTATAAGATCACCCCTCATCCTTCTGAACTCCAACGAGTAAAGACCTAGTCTACTCAATCTATCATCATAAGGTAACCCCCTCATCTCCGGAATCAGCCTAGTGAATCGTCTCTGTACCCTTTCCAAAGCTAATATATTCTTCCTTAAGTAAGGTGACCAAAACTGCACGCAGTACTCCAGGTGCGGCCTCACCAATACCCTGTACAGTTGCAGCAGGACCTCCCTGCTTTTGTACTCCATCCCTCTCGCAATGAAGGCCAACATTCCATTCGCCTTCCTGATTACCTGCAAACTAACTTTTTGGGATTCATGCACAAGGACCCCCAGGTCCCTCTGCACTGCAGCATGTTGTAATTTCTCCCCATTCAAATAATATTCCCTTTTACTGTTTTTTTTTCCTCAAGGTGGATGACCTCACATTTTTCCGACATTGTATTCCATCTGCCAAACCTTAGCCCATTCGCTTAACCTATCTAAATCTCTTTGCAGCCTCTCTCTGTGTCCTCTACACAACCCGCTTTCCCACGAATCTTTGTGTCATCTGCAAATTTTGTTACACTACACTCTGTCCCCTCTTCCAGGTCATCTATGTATATTGTAAACAGTTGTGGTCCCAGCACCGATCCCTGTGGCACACCACTAACCACTGATTTCCAACCCGAAAAGGACCCATTTATCCCGACTCTCTGCTTTCTGTTAGCTAGCCAATTCTCTATCCATGCCAAGACATTTCCTCTGACTCCACGTACCTTTATCTTCTGCAGTAATCTTTTGTGTGGCACCTTATCGAATGCCTTTTGGAAATCTAAATACACCACATCCATCGGTACACCTCTATCCACCATGCTCATTATATCCTCAAAGAATTCCAGTAAATTAGTTAAACATGATTTCCCCTTAATGAATCCATTTTGCGTCTGCTTGATTGCACTATTCCAAACTAGATGTTCCGCTATTTCTTAATGATAGCTTCAAGCATTTTCCCCACTACAGATGTTAAACTAACCGGCCTATAGTTACCTGCCTTTTGTCTGCCCCCTTTTTAAACAGAGGCGTTACATTAGCTGCTTTCCAATCCGCTGGTACCTCCCCAGAGTCCAGAGAATTTTGGTAGATTATAACGAATGCATCTGCTATAACTTCCGCCATCTCTTTTAATACCCTGGGATGCACTCCATCAGGACCAGGGGACTTGTCTACCTTGAGTCCCATTAGCCTGTCCAGCACTACCCCCACCGAGTGATAGTGATTGTCTCAAGGTCCTCCCTTCCCACATTCCCGTGACCAGCAATTTTTGGCATGGTTTTTGTGTCATCCACTGTGAAGACCGAAGCAAAAGAATTGATTAAGGTCTCAGCCATTTCCACATTTCCCATTAATAAATCCCCTTCTCATCTTCCAAGGGATCACCATTTACTTTAGTCACACTTTTCTGTTTTATATATCGGTAAAAGCTTTTATGTTTTGCGCAAGTTTACATTCGTAATCTATCTTCCCCTTCTTTATTGCTTTCTTAGTCATTCTTTGCTGTCGTTTAAAATTTTCCCAATCTTCTAGTTTCCCACTAACTTTGGCCACCTTATACGCATTGGTTTTTAATTTGATACTCTCCTTTATTTCCTAGGTTATCCACGGCTGGTTATCCCTTCTCTTACCGCCCTTCTTTTTCACTGGAATATATTTTTGTTGAGCACTGTGAAAGAGCTCCTTAAAAGTCCTCCACTGTTCCTCAATTGTGCCACCGTTTAGTCTGTGTTCCCAGTCTACTTTAACCAACTCTGCCTTCATCCGACTGTAGTCCCCTTTGTTTAAGCATAGTACGCTCGTTTGAGACACTACTTCCTCACCCTCAATCTGTATTACAAATTCAATCATACTGTGATCACTCATTCTGAGAGGATCTTTTACTCGGAGATCGTTTATTATTCCTGTCTCATTACACAGGACCAGATCTAAGATTGCTTGCTCCCTTGTAGGTTCTGTAACATACTGTTCTAAGAAATAATCCTGTATGCATTCTATGAATTCCTCCTCAAGGCTAACGTGCGATTTGATTTGACCAATCGATATGTAGGTTAAAATCCCCCATGATTACTGCCGTTCCTTTTTCACATGCCTCCATTATTCCCTTGATTATTGTCCGCCCCACCGTGAAGTTATTATTTGGGGGCCTATAAACTATGCCCACCAGTGACTTTTTCCCCTTACTATCTCTAATCTCCACCCACAATGATTCAACATTTTGTTCATTAGAACCAATATCGTCTCACAACTGCCCTGATGTCATCCTTTATTAAGAGCTACCCCACATCCTTTCCCTCCTTGTCTATCTTTCCGAATTGTCAGATACCCATGTATGTTTAATTCCCAGTCTTGGCCACCCTGCAACCACGTTTCTGTAATGGCCACCAATTCATACCCATTTGTAATGATTTGTGCCGTCAACTCATTTACTTTATTTCGAATGCTGCGTGCGTTTAGGTAGAGTGTTTTAATAGTTTTTAAACCATGATTTTTAGTTTTGACCCCTCCTGCAGCCCCTTTATATTCATGCATATTGTCCCTTTCTATCACCTTGTGGTTTACACTTACCCCAGTGCTACTCTGCTCTGTTGCCTCCTGCTTTTTGCATGTTTTCTTGGGGTTCTGTTCATCTGAGCTCTCATCCACTCTAGCTCAGAGCCCTCTCCTGGGTTCCCATCCCCCTGCCAAGCTAGTTTAAAGCCCTCCCAACCGTAATATCAAAACCACAAACGAGAACATTGGTCCCGTCTCTGTTGAGGTGTAACCTGTCCGACTTGTACAGGTCCCACCTTCCCCAGAAGCGGTCTCAATTGTTCAGGAAACTAAAGCCCTCCCTCCTACACCAACGCGAGAGTGGAGAGCACCAGCTCCAACTGTCGCAGGAGAGAGAGAGAGAGAGAGAGAGAGAGTGAGTGGAGAGCACCAGCTCCAACTGTCGCAGGAGCGAGAGTGGAGAGCACCAGCTCCAACTGTCGCAGGAGAGAGAGAGAGAGAGTGAGTGGAGAGCACCAGCTCCAACTGTCGCAGGAGAGAGAGAGAGTGAGTGGAGAGCACCAGCTCCAACTGTCGCAGGAGCGAGAGTGAGTGGAGAGCACCAGCTCCAACTGTCGCAGGACACTGGATTCCACCCATCAGAGGAAATAATTTCTCTGTATTGAATCCTTTTATAATTTTAAGCACCTTGATCAGATCACAGCTCAACCCTCTAAACTCAAGTGAATGGAAGTCAAGTTTAAGCAACCTGTCCTCACTATTTCACTGTTTAAGTCCCGGCATAATTCTGGTGACTCTGCGCTGTCGTCAATATCTTTCCTGAGTTTCAGTGCCCAAAAAGCAGCATTACAGACAGTCCAACAAAAAACCCGGGACCGAAAGAACAGGTGGTGGGTGAAGAAAGCACAGCAGATACAGTAGCTGGCTGACAACCATGATGTGCGAGGATTCTTCATCGCAGTCAAGGCCACCTACGGGCCAAACACCCAAGGCCCCACCCCACTGCTGGCCAAGAACGGGGAAACATTCATCAAGGACACCAAGGCTGTCAGGGCTGGAAGGAACACTTCGAAGATCTCCTCAACCGAGACTCTACATTTGACTCGAGTGTTCTCGACTCCATCCCGCAGCATGCTACCCGCCACCACCTCAGTGAGACCCCAACACTGAACAAGGTAGAAAAAGCCATAAGACATCTTAAAAACAACAAGGCTACAGGTGCGGATGGAATCCCTGCTGAGGCATTGAAGTATGGCGGAGGCGCACTGCTGGCGCAAATACACTACCTCATCTGGAGGGAGGAGAGTATGCCGGGGGATCTCAGAGATGCAATAAATGTGACCATCTTTTTAAAAAAAAAAAGGACCAGTCCGACTGCGGCAACTACAGAGGAATCTCCCTGCTATCAGCCACTGGGAAAGTTCTCAACCGTCTTCCCGTGGCCGAGGAGCTCCTTCTGGAGTCAGTGCGGATTTTGTCCCCTATGGGGCACAACGGACATGATTTTTGCAGCATGACAGCTGCATGAAAAATGCAGAGAACAGCACCAGCCCTTATTCATGGCCGCCTTCGACCTTACAAAGGCCTTTGACACTGTCAACCACGAGGGTCTATGGACTGTCCTCCTCCGTTTCGGATATCCCCAAATTTTCGTCATCATTCTCCGCCTGCTCCACGACGACATGCAGGCCGTGATCCTTACCAACGGATTCATCACAGACCATATCCACGTCCGGACCGGAGTCAAACAGGGCTGTGTCATCGCCCCAACCCTCTTCTTAAACTTTCTCGCCGCCATGTTCCACCTCACAGTCAACAAGCTCCCCGCTGGAGTAGAACGAAACTACAGAACCTGTTCAACCTTCACCTTCTCCAGGCCAGATCCAAGACCACCCCAACCTCTGTCGTCGAGCTACAGTACGCTGACGACGTCTGCATCTGCGCACACAGAGGCTGAACCCCAGGACATAGTCTACGTATTTACTGAGGTGTACGAAAGCATGGGCCTAATGCTAAACATCCGTAAGATAAAGGTCCTCCACCAGACTGTCCTCACTGCACAGCACTGCCCCTCAGTCATCAAGATCCATGGCGCTGCCCTGGATACCGTGGACCACTTCCCATATCTCAGGAGCCGTCTATCAACAAGAGTAGGAAACGACGACGAGACCCAACACTGCCTCCAGTGCACCTGTGCAGCCTTCGGCCGCCTGAGGAAGAGTGTGTTTGAATCCTGCATCCCTTTTTGGGCACTGAAACTCAGGAAAGATATTGGTGATAGCGCAGAATCACCAGAATTATGCCGGGGCTTAAACAGTGAAATAGTGAGGACAGGTTGCTTAAACTTGACTTCTATTCACTTGAGTTTAGAGGGTTGAGCAGTGATCTGATCAAGGTGCTTAAAATGATAATAGAATTCAATACAGAAAATTTATTTCCTCTGATGGGTGGAATCCAGAACAAGAAGGTTTCATAAGGTTAGAGTTGGGCTATTTAGGCATGAAATCAGGAAGCACTTTTGCCACACAAAAATCAATGGAAATCTGGAACTTGCTCCCCCAAAAGCCAATAGCTGTTGGGTCAATTGAAATTTTTGAGACCGAGATCGCTAGATTAGATTTTTGGATAAGCGTATAAAGAGATTTGGACCAAACACAGGGAAATGTCGTTGAGGTAAACATCAGCCATAATCTAATTGAATAGTGGAACAGGCTCGAGGGGCTGATTGGCCTACTCATGTTCTTGTGCTTTACAGGCTGGCACAGTTCTCGCTGTTAATTGCAAGAAGATGCATTCCCCCTGTTCCAAAATATAGTCCACCCCACAACAAACCTGTGAGTGATATATCTCTAGAATATTGTTTGGAATTGATAGTTGTCCAAGGAGATATAAATAGGCTAACTCAGAATGGGGTCAAAGTTAATAGCAGCCCCCTCTCAAAGCCCCACCATGGGATGCAAACTAACAAAATCATCTTTCCGCGTTGGTAAGGTTCTGCCCAACTTCAGGGATGAATGAATGTCAAATTATTTGATCCTGATTCTGGCGTGTGTCTAACAACCATACCCAATTCCAGTATATAAAATTAATTTGGGCAGACTCAACCCAACTTATACTGCCCATTAAAAGGCATTCATTGGCAATCTCATTCGGAGACCAGCAGTGGCCAGTGTCCAAATGAACTGGGAGTTGCTCATTTGATGTTGGAGGTGAAGATGGTTTGTTTGTGGCAGGTTAAAAGAAACGTTACTCTTTTTTTTCCTAGCCCGCGCTATTCCTGTCCAGGGTGTGTTTAATCATGACGGTGGTTGTTAAAAGTAGAAAAGTATCCCATTACCTCCCTGAATTTAAATATACACCTTTTTTTGCACGTGGGATCATGCCCATTTGGAGCTGGGCAATGCAAAATGAATTTGGGCAGCTTCTAAAATCACATCCTTGATTTGTTAAAATTGTGAAAGAGGAATGCTGAGTTAGTGGACACTTGCTTTCATGTGCTTTGCCATAGCACTGTGCTGGTCTAAGAAAAGGAAAATGTAGAAAGGAGAAGTAGTAGTTTAGGAGTAAAATAACTTGTTAGCTTTCAGACACTTCAGAGTGCTCCCATACTATTCTCGACTATGCACTTCATTTTTCCCACGAGGAGATGGTGTTGGTCAACATACAGAACAAGGCAATACTCAAATAATTTATTAACTACATAGGCATTTGCATTTTATTGGACATCTATTCCTGTGTTAATAGAATACTAGATTAAAATATCCCATTGCTACAGCTAATAATTCCTTTTAAGTTGTTGTAAATCTAGTAAATGTAGATAGTTTTTGTGCTTAGTAAATCAGAACCATGTCTTAGTTAAACCTCCGTGGGGCATTGGCCACCATGACACTGAGCCATCGATTCTAACGAGGTGTTAATTGCACTCCCTGGTTATGCTGAATGAGTTCATCTCAGTCGCATAGTTGGACTAGCAAAATTGACTTCAGCAGCCCTGGACAAAGGAGGGGCAAATTAAACCATATTCCCACTCTTGAACTTTATCCAGTGGCCTTGCTGGAAAATGAGTGCATTTTGGGTGAAATGAGCATAGTGGATAATCCTTTTAGAACTCATAGATAAACTTTCAGGTGAAGAATGGCCACTTGAGAGAGGTAATGGAGAGCTGCTGGCTCCTACAAGGGAGGAAAATGGAACATTGTGAAAAATTACAAGCAACCACTTTGAATAATCTGTACTGTCAATAGGTTTTTAATGGCCAAAAAATCTTGGCTACACTGCAGTGCTGAGGGAGTGCTGCACTGTCGGAGGTGCAGTCTTTCTGATGAGACATTAAACCGCGACTCTATCTGCGCTCTCAAGTGGACATAAAAATCCCATGGTACTATTTTGAAGAACAGGGGAATTATCTCCGGTGTCCTGGCCAATATTTATCCCTCAATCAACATGAAAAAAAACTAGATTATCTGATCATTATTACATTGCTGTTTGTAGGAGCTTGCTTGTGTGCAAATTGGCTGCCGCTTTTCCTACAACAGTGACTACACTCTAAAAGTACATTATTGGCTGTAAAGCACTTTGAGACTATCGGTGGTCATGAAAAGCGCTATATAAATCCAAGTCCTTCCTTTTTTCCTTTTTCCTTTTTTCTTTTTTTTCTTTCTTTTTTCTTCTCTTCCTTCCTTCCTTCCTTCCTTCCTTACTTACTTCCTTCCTTCCTTCCTTCCTTCCTTCCTTCCTTCCTTCCTTCCTTCCTTCCTTCCTTCCTTTCTATATATTTGTTCTAGCATTCCGAAAAGAGATGGCTGTGAAGAATCTCTGCAACCAGAAACTTCTAATAGCTGGCAAAAGATAATGTCTGACTGACTGGGTTTTCAGTCAACCTGCTATTTGAAATTTGGGTTTGGTTGCATTATAAGGAAAGGAACTATGGTGAGATCTTGCACTGATATCTATGATGGGTAAAGTACAAGAATCAATTATTAAGGATGTCATAGCAGTGCATTTGGAAAGAGGTGACATGATAGGTCCAAGTCAGCATGGATTTGTGAAAGGGAAATCATGCTTGACAAATCTTCTGGAATTTTTTGAGGATGTTTCCAGTAGAGTGGATAAGGGAGAACCAGTTGATGTGGTATATTTGGACTTTCAGAAGGCGTTCGACAAGGTCCCACACAAGAGATTGATGTGCAAAGTTAGAGCACATGGGATTGGGGGTAGTGTACTGACATGGATTGAGAACTGGTTGTCAGACAGGAAGCAAAGAGTAGGAGTAAATGGGTACTTTTCAGAATGGCAGGCAGTGACTAGTGGGGTACCGCAAGGTTCTGTGCTGGGGCCCCAGCTGTTTACACTGTACATTAATGATTTAGATGAGGGGATTAAATGTAGTATCTCCAAATTTGCGGATGACACTAAGTTGGGTGGCAGTGTGAGCTGCGAGGAGGATGCTGTGAGGCTGCAGAGCGACTTGGATAGGTTAGGTGAGTGGGCAAATGCATGGCAGATGAAGTATAATGTGGATAAATGTGAGGTTATCCACTTTGGTGGTAAAAACAGAGAGACAGACTATTATCTGAATGGTGACAGATTAGGAAAAGGGGAGGTGCAAAGAGACCTGGGTGTCATGGTACATCAGTCATTGAAGGTTGGCATGCAGGTGCAGCAGGCGGTTAAGAAAGCAAATGGCATGTTGGCCTTCATAGCAAGGGGATTTGAGTACAGGGGCAGGGAGGTGTTGCTACAGTTGTACAGGGCATTGGTGAGGCCACACCTGGAGTATTGTGTACAGTTTTGGTCTCCTAACCTGAGGAAGGACATTCTTGCTATTGAGGGAGTGCAGCGAAGGTTCACCAGACTGATTCCCGGGATGGCGGGACTGACCTATCAAGAAAGACTGGATCAACTGGGCTTGTATTCACTGGAGTTCAGAAGAATGAGAGGGGACCTCATAGAAACATATAAAATTCTGACGGGGTTAGACAGGTTAGATGCAGGAAGAATGTTCCCAATGTTGGGGAAGTCCAGAACCAGGGGTCACAGTCTAAGGATAAGGGGTAAGCCATTTAGGACCGAGATGCGGAGGAACTTCTTCACCCAGAGAGTGGTGAACCTGTGGAATTCTCTACCACAGAAAGTTATTGAGGCCAATTCACTAAATATATTCAAAAAGGAGTTAGATGAGGTCCTTACTGCTAGGGGGATCAAGGGGTATGGCGAGAAAGCAGGAATGGGGTACTGAAGTTGAATGTTCAGCCATGAACTCATTGAATGGCGGTGCAGGCTAGAAGGGCCGAATGGCCTCCTCCTGCACCTATTTTCTATGTTTCTATGTTTCTATAATCTTTTTAATGGTTCTGGTGATGTATTTGGCAGGGGAATACATATAAGAAGGAACTTAAATTTGTATCCTAGCTGTGCAATGCCAAACCTGCATTTCTTAACTCTCTTTTGTAAGAATTGACATGTTTCGTCTTGAGCATACTTTTTATTTTACAAAGGATCGTATAGTCATTGCAAAACCTATAATTAATCCAAAATATTTTGAAATTCTTTGACAAATCACTTGCCTTTCATTCAGAATTTAAATTCTAACAGGGCATTCTAATTCTGGCAGGGCACGTTGAGAAAGCAGCTAAAAAGGCTTACAGGATCCTGGGCTTCATAAATGGAGGTATTAGTACAAAAGTGTGGAAATTATGATGAACCTGTATAAAACACTAGTTCGGCCCCAAGTGGAGTATTGCGTCCAATTCTGTGCACCACACTTTAGGAAGGATGCACCTTCGAGAAGGTGCAGAAAAGACTTAAGGGAATGATTCCAGGAATGAGGGACTTCCATTACGCTGATAGATTGCAGATGCTGGGGTTGTCCTCCTTGAAGCAGAGAAGATTGAGAGGAGATTTGGTAGAGGTGTCTGGACAGGGTAGATAGAGAGAGACTGTTCCCATTGGCAGAAGGGTCGAGAACCAGAGGACACAGATTTAAGGTGATTGGTAAAAGTAACAAAGCCGACATAAGAAAAAGCTTTTTTACACAGCGAGTGGTTAAGATCTGGAATACACTGCCTGAAAGGGTGGTGGAAGCAGATTTAATTTTATCTTTCAAAAGCGAGTTTGATAATTATCTGAAGGAAAATAAAAATTGTAGGGCTCCGGGGAAAGGACTGGGGAGTGGGACTAGCTGAGAGTCGGCACAGGCTCGATGGGCCGAATGGTTACTGCATGGAAGGCAGCCATTCTATGATTCTAACCTTATGGATATTAATTAGTTGCAAAAATAAACTTTTAGTATACACCAGTTAAAACTCAACAAATCAATCAATAAGGCTAGTAACTACAACCAGCAAAGGCTGAACATGATTTTATTTTGTGCTTGCTTTGTCCCAACATTGTGCCTTAGGGTGTCACCCTTGGCTCAGTGATAGTGTCTCACCTCTTGAGTCAGGAGGTCATGGGTTCAAGCTCCCAGAGATAGGAGCGCATAATGTCGACTGACACTTCAGTGCAGCACTGAGGGTGTAATGCAAATTGGCTGCTGCTTTACCCTACAACACTTCAAAAGTATTTAATAAACCATGAAGCACCTTTTGGAATGTTCTGAAAGGCTTTATGTTCATGCAAGTTTGTTCTTTTTCTTTAAATATAACCTCAGAAAAAGCCCTTTTGCTGCACCGGTGGTTTTTCTGAGCGAGATTGCCAAATTAGGGCCCATTTTCTGCTGTTACTCTGTCCATTAGGAACTGTGCCTGACCAAACTCTTCTGACATGGGAAACTAGTGGTCTGCAGAGAGAGGAAACTTTCATTCCGTCACTGTGCTTGATGGAAAGCCAATCCCATCGATGAAAGGGTAGTGCATCACCCAGTACCCCTGAAATCATTTCAATTAACGTTACACTCAAACTGTTACTTGAACTTTAACCAAAGGAACCTAGTCAGAAAAATGGTCTAAATCTGTTTTTTGTATGAATATGGATCCATCTGTGAGGTGAGGAGGAGGTACAAGAGTCACAAGAATGCGATAAAAACAAATTCAACAAGATACACAAGAAAAGAAAGACTTGGATTTACATAGCGCCTTTCATGACCACTGGACGTCTCAAAGCACTTCACAGCCAATGTACTTTTGAAGTTTAGTCACTGCTGTAATGTAGGAAAAGATGAAAGGATAGACACCCTGACTGTAATACCAGCTGGTGAGTTGCTTTATCAAAGGCATAGGCCGAGATTTTGCTGGTGCTCTGAGGTGGGTCCGCTGTCAAAATCTAAGGTTGACAGCAGGTTGGGATCCCGCTGTGAACCGCCTCCGTGTCAGTTTCCCAATTGCCGGCTCTGCCTGCGCTTTATAGACCCAACACTAAGTGGCGGGTGAGCCAATTGAAATAGTTAAGAGGTTGTTAAAAGGTACTTAAAAGTCATTTTGCCATCTATTTAACGTTTTCCCAGCTTTTGAATGGGTTTCACGGTGCTTGGGGATCACGTCAGGTAAGTAGGTCGGATTTTCAATGTCTCGCCATTCCTCTGAATAGATGATAGCTTTTATACCACTTTTGCAGCTATCATTTCACAGCTGTTCCCTTTCCAATGTTACAAGCTGCAGCCTTCAGGATTTGGAATACACTTTTCAGCTTTAAGGTTGGAAGTGTGTGGAGTTAACATTCTATCCACTGTCATCTCCTTGGAGCAACCTCTCACCACTGACAGATCGCTTCTGACATTTCAACTTCAGATTCCAGCAGCATCAGTGCCCTTCAAAAAATCTCACCTTGATCCTGAATCCCACCACTGTCAGCCTCAACATCACCAGACACACCAGCAACACCAACAACAACTCCAATCTTCTCTGCAATCACCTGATGCTGCTCAGGACACAGGGCATCAGGACACGACCATATTGTTGCTTGGCAGGCCAGGGTTGGCCACACCATTGCTAGATTTACTTCACTTGATATACACCCTGGCTGCCACATGATGCACCAGGTTGGCACCAGTACCATAAAGCATCCCCACAATGCCAAAGCCATTCCTTTCATACTCATCGCCAATGCGGGGATACTGTTATGTCTAACCAGTCACTGCAACTCACTAAGCCAATTCCAAAGGAGCACACAATCTGGCCAAGAAGGCAAGGCAATGAAAATAAAGATTTCAATGTTTGACAACACATTAACAGAAACGTTACATGAGCATTGGCTAAAAGACGCTGTGTGTTGTTAGTTGGTATGATTGAACAAAGATGAGGCTGAGTGTGAGGGGTGGCTGGTGAGATGGCGATATGATAATGTCGCTAGAGAGAGGGATGGGTGGATGTGCAAGGTAAGTTGGTGTGAGTAAGGATGTGCAGGAGTAGGGTAGGGAAGGCAGAGTGATTGTGATGAGTGGCACAGCAGAAGGCAGTTGAGTGTGGCTTTACAGTAAAAATTTTTCATTTTCTGAGATCATTGAAGGGTTTGCGCCATTGCAGCCAGGTCTTCCTGACAACATCCCCGCTTGTGCCCACCCATGCAATGTGCAGCCAGGTTATGTTGATCTCATGAGGAGGTCTCTTCCACCCATTGGAAGAGAACCTCCCTGTGTGCTGTTACTCCCTCCATAAGCATATGGAGGGAGTCATGGGAAAGCCTGGGTGCAGCCGTGCACCTTTGTACAGTGTCAGTGTGTGCAGCACCTCAATGCTGCAGAGCACTGACGGCACCAACTGTCAAAATGAATGTGGACGTGGTCCCTTTAAGGAAACCAGCTGACAATGCATCAACAAATGACGTCATCAGACTCGCTTCCTTTTAAATAGCCAGGATCCTCACAGGGGGGGGGGGTAACAAGCCCCATCAGGTTAAAGTTGTGGGGGAGGCCGGCATGGAGACAGCAAAGGGGTCACCGCTTGGTAGGCAAAATCACAGCCATAAATTTGAAAACCCACTTGCTGGTGAAATTTTCCTGCCCAAAATATGTTTAAAAATTCATGTGAATTTGATCATGTCTATATGACTATCTTTTATTTTCAATAATTGTAGTTATAGAAGTGATTTTTACATGCAAACTGAGAGTGCTTGATTAAAACCCTAATTTCTTTCCACACACGTGTTGGAAAAGAAGCAGAGAGAGACAGAGAAAGTCTTCAATACGAGTGATTTCTGATTCTAGGATTGTTTCCCGTCATAATGGTTAAGTATCTCCATTCTCTTGTTTATGAAGTGATTTTTATGAGCTGTCTTGACGCCCTTCCCAGTGGCCATGACTTGACAACACAAAAACAATGATCACAATTCATGATCTGTGATGTAATTTTTTAAAAATTGAAAAACAAAAAATTCTTGAGCTGAGAAGTAGGGAGTGGTGGCTGAAAAAGTATAGAAGCAGATAAAAGGATGCACTGAATGGAAGTCGAAGCTTTCTCCCTCTGCAGTTTTGAGCACGTTTAAAGCAGCTTTCTGTTGAGGTTGATCAAATAAACTATATTTCCCAGAATTGTTTGCAAACTCTTGACATCTGCACAGATAATGTTGGTTGTTTAATGAAATGTTGAATAGATGTACCTCAGACATCCTCGGGGTCATTCAGAAATATCTCCCAGTAGACAGAAAAGATGAGAAATATTCTGTAACCAGAAATTGCCCTTTTAACAACACAGCAAACCTGTTTGCCCTGCAGAAAGGTGTAAAGATATAACCAAAAAACTGATAAAGCTATCAAAGAAAACAATACACAGCAAAATATATAAATATAAAGCTTTCAGTCCCATACACACACAATACAAACTACACAAAAGGTACTTTGGCTAAAATATACTTGTCCAACTTTGAAAACTACCTATCTAGCAACATAATGTTTACACTAAGCAGGAGTGCTCAGGAAAGCACTGGCTGGCCTGGCCTACTTTGTTTTCCATGCTTCTTGCCAAATGACTCGGCTTGTTGTTTTGATCCGAGAGATGGGTTTATATCAGCCCAAGAGGCAAGATGTTATTGGTTTAGACATTACTTAGTGATTAGTTGTACATTACAAGCCCGAACAATGGATATTCTCCCTCGGGAGACCATAGAATCAACTTGCCATATTTCCTTTGAAGCTGATTCTTGAGAAATGTAAATGCTGAGAAATATTTAAATTTCCATTTTATAAAGGTAATTTTGAATCTTGTGATTCATAATCGAATTATGTAAATGAATAGCAATGGCAACATAGCATAAACATGCATTTAAGATACTATCAAGCTATCATTAAGTTAATGGGATTAAACTATAGTGTGCACTCTAATCAACCTATTGTATTTTATACAAATTTGCATAATTGTTTGTGACATGAACTCAATGTGTGGGGCCATGCTGTTGCACTGGTTAATGGGAGCTTTCGGGAAATGGCCTCAAAATTCACCTCGGCAAAGCAGATTTTTTTTCTCTCTGCATTGCGTAGAGAAATTTATCACATCAAAAATCTTGTTCTTTCCTTCTAAAGCGGTAGTTGTTAGATTATACACTTCTAAGTAACGCTGAAGGGAACTGATGTGTTCTTGTTTATCAGGGTCATGATTCAAGGTCAATAGGATGTGACTAATGTGGATAAATATAATTTACAGCTTTAACTGCGAGGGCTGAATGCCCTTTACAACCCTCAAATATTGTACAATAATGTCTGATTTTAGTTAAGGGAAGACATGTTTGCAGCTGTAAGATGTTTGTAGATTTATGCAGTGTTGCCGAAAATAATTTTTTTTAAAGCCACAAATTTTTTCGGCAGCTTAAATAAGATCTCAAAGCTCCTTTTTAAGCATTTGTACCAAACGAAATGCATCTGGGTTCCTTTGCAGCTACACTGTACTGCCCCCAAGCTGCTGCCTTCCGTTTCAGTGGTGTACCACAATTCCCAGCAGAACAGAGCACCTTTTGATAGGCGTCCCTTTCAGCCAGTTAAATTCCTGACCAGTTCTCTGCTCGCATCTGTGAGGAGGGTGGGCCCTATCCATTCATCCTGCATGCTTTTGCCTTTGGTTGGCTTTGCGTAGTTCAGTGCAGTCAACCCTCACTAAAGTCCAAAAAGTTGTTTTAGTAAGTACTGAAGACAAAACATTCTCGCAGCTTTTTTTTTTTAAAAAGCTGGTGGGATTGTATTGCAAGTTGTTTGGGGGATTTGTATCTGGAGTGAAACTAAATCAGGGACGGAAAATATTTTGGGAAGATGTCTGACATATCAGTAAATGACCAGTTGGAGGGAATTATATCAGATTTTGAAGGTTTGTGACTCTATTCTAATTGATAACTGTGTTAACTTGTGATTTATACATTGGAAATATGGAAAGTAAGTGACTTGCAAGGCAGTAAGGAATGTAATGTCTTTGTGCTTTGTTTAACTCTTGTAAGTGTTACTGTTGACAGTTATAATTTATATGTGGATTCTGTTTACTTCTAAGTTCACCGGTAGAATAACACTTGGATCCGAGTTTAAACAAACTAAATCAGCTTTCTGTAGTTGTATCATGTCTGTAGTGTTAAATATGATGGCTAACTGTAGACCTATTTTTTTTGTTTAAAGCCAAGAACTCGAATCTGTTTAGAACTGCAGCCTTCTGTGAAATGCATCAAACAAGGAGACTAATGCAAGTTAATGCTTCACAGCAGCATTCTTGGCTGTCATTCCTTGGTATTCTGCTCTTGCTCTGACTTCCCCCCCCCCCAAATGCAAACTTCCCTGCAGGATACTACAGCTAACAGATACTTGTTGCATGTGGCGTTTGCTTTCTTTCTTTCCAATATGCCAAGCAAACTATTTTAAAGCGCAGGAAATGGGAATGTTATCCGTTTCTGAATGTGCTGCGTTTCCCTCCGCACATAATAGGGAATCCCTGCAGCACATTTCGATCGAGAGATTCAAAGCGTGTTTGTTTATGAAAGTAAGCAAACTTGAAAGCAGTTGAGCTTTGTTGAAACAGTATTAACATTTTGCAAGTCTTTGTGATCTTGTAATGCAGAGTAAACGGTTCAGGCAATCAACAAGAGCTGGAAACTTGGCAAACCATAAGATTAAGTAGGAGATGGGTGAAATGTCCACGGAGTTTTGAATGCTTGATGCTCAGTTGTAATTCTGGTTCTATCGTGGGAGACACAGACAAACTAGGCTTTTAAGATAGCTTTTTTTTTAAATCCTACGTCATCAGTGACCTTTCAGTGTGTACTGGCAGACATGCTGATCAGTAAAACAGCAGGAAATGCTATAGCCAGGCGCACATTAAGGTCGTGAGTGTTGAATCTGTGCTGATTTTAAATTTTTACTTTTGTTGAAGTGAATATCTGGTACGTTATTTCATCTATTGATGACCTTGGCAGCATGGAAAAAATATTATTGGCTGTGTTCTAGGACACCAAGTGAGTCAATAATGAAACTGTTGCCAGTTGCCAATAGCCACTTAGCAACATAACTGTGATTAGGTTAGATAAATATTAAGTGTCAAAACTAAACGTGTGTCTGTGTAATTTTATATTTAAGGTAGAGTTTGCATATCATAGTAACTTCATTAACCCTTAAATTGCTGATCATTGCATCAGACAATAACAACAACTTTTATTTATATAGCGCCTTTAACGTAGTGAAGCGTCCCAAGGCGCTTCATAGGAGTATTATGCGATTATAAATTTGACACCGAGCCGCATAAGTAGAAATTAGCACAGGTGACCAAAAGCTTGGTCAATGAGGTATGTTTTAAGGAACGTCTTGAAAGAGGAAAGAGGTAGAGAGATGGAAAGGTTTAGGCAGACAGAAGCAAATTTGGTTTAATGTTTCATCCGATAGACAGCACCTCTCGTATTGCCTTAGTACATTTAACTCTTGCTCTTGATTAGACATGGCGTATGACATTAATCCGCACATTCTGACTCCAAAGTCAAGAGTGCCTACCAACTGAGCCAGTCTATAGCCAGTCTGCACACTTCCTTACATCCCCCACACACCAGTTCTGTTGTACCGAAAGAGTTGAGTCCATTTCAATGAAGAATCCATTGATTTAAAAAAAATGTTGTTTATCTACACTATTTGTTATGCACTTTTCCCATTATCAGCATTTTGGGTGGCATGGGCTCTGTTGAGGACCAGAGCACTGGGTGGGGCTGGGCTCAGATGAGAGCAGAGAGGGCACTTGGCCAGGTGGACTAAATCCGAGAGCAAACTGCTTGAATGGCCTACCATGGATGAGGTGGCAGTGAGATGAGATTTGAGTAAGGACGCTCTGGGGTAATTCTCAATTTACCACTGGAGCAGAACACTGGCATTGTGGGTCAGACACCCTTTATACAAACCACCCCATTTTCCTTTCCACTGAAAGTGTTGTAATGTCCTTTAGGGAAAGAAACCTGCTGCCCTCACCCAGTCTGGCCTATATGTGACTCTAGTACCACATCGATGTAATTGGCTCTAAACTGCCCGCTGAAGTGTCCTAACAGGCCACTTAGTTGTATCAAGGAGCAATCAGCAGTTTAAGAAGAGGGCCCATCACCTTTTCAGGCCAACTGAGAGGGGCGATAAATGCCAGTCAAGTCAGCAACACCTACATCCCGAGAGAGATTTAAAAAAAACAGCAGGAAAGTGTTTGTGTTCTGTTGCTTCTGTCGTCCACACTTGGAAAGCATGACGAGAAAGATCACCCATATCATCAGAGCCGTGGTGCTTTCTTCCCTTTTATGTGGTAGTGATTAAACTCATGTCCTCTGATCACTGGTGTTAAAAATATCGAAGTACCCTCAGGCGCACTGTAAGGCCATGTCCTCCTTCTCTTCATTGTTCTCATCCTCTTACCCCCTCCATTTAAAATACCAGAAATAAAATCTCACTTATTGATTTCCCCGTCTGATAGCTCATGAGGTTCCAACAGGCTGCTTCATGCAGTGTGATGCAACCTAGATTTTTGCCAAAATTTCCATATCGGATTCACAATCTCCGAGTAGTTCAGTCAAAGGGTCAAATGAAGGGGAAATTACTTTCCCTTTTCTTCTGCCTCCCTCCACCCCCTTCCCCACCCCCAACTGTCCACTTCTTCAAGCACTCCGTCTATCTCCTAGGAACCAATTATAAAATAACATTGCAAAATCCTGCCAACATATCTGGTGCCTGACTTCTCTGCTGCAGAATTGACTATGGCAGGAATGTCAAACCATATGGAGCTGGGGCTGGATGTAGCTGCTTTAACCATTGAACTACATGTGATTATATAAAAATGTGAGCGTCCCATACTCCAGTTCCAAGTCCATGTTATAGATAAAAATAATACCCTCCCTACACCCCACCCCACCCTCGGCCACAATAAATAAGGGACCTCCCTTATATATGTAACCATTCCAAGCTCCGCATATATAATATAATATATATAAAATCACCATCCTGCTGCGTTCCCTCCCCCCCCACTCACCAATCCTCCCATCCTATGTCTCCTCTGAAACTCTTCAAACTTGCTGACTATGGAGGTCCATTGAAAGTAGATTGTCTAAATCAGGGAGCAGCATGCTGGAAAATTTAAAAAGTTGAAATTGAGCTTAAATCTAAATGATCATTCGCACCACTGCACAAAGATGAAGGTAACCAGCAAGAGCCATGCACAAGCTGAGTCATGCACAAGTCGTCTTGGGTACTAGAAGATCAAGTATTTAATTCGTAGCATTACAGGTTCCAAGTTCTATTTTGATCGAATGGAATTTAATTATAGCAGGAATATCCATACTTCATGGACCATTTGGGTACGTATTCTAGACGCTATGGCCTGCAGTTATAAGGGGAGATCTGCTCGCAGGCAAACTGCCTCAGCACTGCGGATATTCTACAGCTGCCTATTGCTAAACCCATAATGGAGAAGCTAAAGTTAAACATCCTAGATGAGACCAACTATGGTCTTTTCATTTGGAGTCAAATGGTACACAGATGGGACCGAACCTTGAAACCTATGGAACCCTTTAACTGTTCCGATAAAGTGTCAAAATGCTCAAAATCTGGTTGCTATTTTTTTAATCGTTTGAATCATTTTCAATCTTGATATCTCTCAATCTGTTGCCAGGTACCTGATACCATGTGTGCCTATTAATGTTACTGCTGGTCCAAGGTAAATGTAGTTCAGTAAAATGACCTAGTTTCATCTTCAACACCAAACCTTTTCTAAATAGTTACACCTACTGTTATATTGTCTCTAAGATGTAACTGTAGAAGTTTATTGGAACACGCGAGTTTGTGACAGCAAGATTAACCTCAAAAATAGCAAAGATATACTGAGCTCTGAATCAAGCCTAAAACAACAGAATGGAAACAAAGTTGCCAGAGCATTGAGGGCCGGATAAGCAGTGCTTGTGATATTTTTGTCCCACAAACAATAGTTTTGCAACAACCAATAATTATTTTAAACCTACTTCATCCATTAGAGACTGAATAGATTTCTACTCTAATACTAACGACTGAAAGCCCCTCAAGGTAGAGGTGCTGCAACATAGTGAGATGTGTAGAAAATGTTCAGTCGATCCCTTTCTATTTTAGTTTAGTGAACAGCCATTTTTGTCCATCACAACCCTGTGCTAATCTTCTTGTGGAGGCATTTATGGGAAAAACACATCTTTCCTTGAAAGTACCTGAGCATTAAATACTCAAGTGAATGTTCAAGTTTAATCTAATAGGTTTACCAATCAAGCTTGAACTAAACTGGCCTTTTTTTGCAATAACTGGTACAAAATTTAACTTTTTTGGAGTACAGTGAAATCCAGTTGTCATGTTTTTTACATTTGCATCTGGAAAAGTGATTAAATGTATGAGAATTTCTTCAGGCAACCAATTTACCTCAATTGCTCAATAATGAGTGGTTGGTTATTCAAAGCACCATCCTCACTTTGCTTGTGATGGTAAGAGATTATTAATATCATGTGTGCTGATGTTAATCTTGGGTTCCTGTTTCAAATAAATAAGCACCGTTGTGTGGTAGTTTAATTTGTTTAGACATTTTATACGTATATCTCTTGCATTTCTCCCATTTACTACACTGCACCCATATTACAAATGGGTTGTACAGATAATTTTCATGGGCTAGCAATGCCAAATCAAACCTGGGTTTGGCGTGTAGAGCTGGGGCGGGGGGCGGGGCAGGTGGTTGGGAAATGTAAGTTATTGCACAGTAGACAAGGATAGTTTGTATAATGAATGGGGAAGGAGTATGTGGGTGGCAGCATATTGCTCTTGCTGTGGTAGGTAAGTTTTATGGTTTTGATTAGTATTATGAATACATTTCTTAACCAACATTAAATTGGCTTCAATACTTAAAATAACTTTTCATAACTAGTTGTTGAAATTGGATGTAAGAGAGCTTAAAATGGCAGCTGTGTGTGCAAGATTGGCCTCCAAAGGAAATGCTGGCCTTCCAAGTTAGTTGGATAAAATATCTTGTACTCTCTGACCTCTCCTGGAAGTTTGAAGACACGGGCCAGATTCTGCTGTGTACTCACTCGCTCTCTCTCGCCTCACATATTTACGTTCACACTAATGTTCTGCGTTCCATCTCAGTATATTTGCTCTTTGATTTGTGTATTGCATTATTCTCCCTCGCTGGTAATTCTTATGGTTTTTATTTGTGACTTATTGCAGTCCTATGTTCTCTCGTCCTGTTTCTTAATCTGACTTCCACGGAATTGTAGGACCTAACTTTTCATCCAAGGTACCTCCGTGAGTTTCTGATTTTGGCTGCATGTTGATGCAGACACTGAGTGAATCAGAAGTATTGACCTCGGGAAGAACAATTGGAAATGTTGCATACCTGCTATCGGTTAATTAGAAAGTACTCGGGGAAACTTGAGATCAGGTCATCTGCCTGTTCTGTTAGTTGGGGAATGGTTTGGGGTTTGGTGGGACTTAAAGAATGGTGGGGGAAGGAAATGAATATGTTAATTTTTCCAAGGAACCATGGACTCTGGAGAGAATGTGATTTTAAACATCTCCTTTCATGAACCTGTAACTGCTAAATGACTGTAGAGCCAAGCCAAGCCAGAATGTGGAGAAATGCTGCACAAATTGAGCACATCATTTTCTATTCATTTTAAATTATTCAGAGGATAATTGGAATGCACAGAAATAATTCGGCATTGTAACCCATATTTGTGACATTGTATAACTTTTGACAGATATCTCGTGTTCCCATTGTCTTCTTCCGCATTGGCTTCTCTTTCTGATTCGTGTAGTTATGTTAAAATCTCTGGTCGGATTTTCAACAAGATTGAGGGAAAATAAAGGAAGGAGATGGACTGGGGGAAGTGGAAGCTTTGTAGGGTGGTCTGATGGTATGCAGATAAGCCCTAGGAAAAATATAATTTGTCCTACAGTAGCTGGTTTCGCATGTGAAGCTGACCACCTGGTTTGTTTGCAATGCTATTTCTTTCTTGCTTCATTTGTAGGCAGACATGATCAGACATGAAGAATAAAGCAAATAGTACTAAATGTTTACATTCTTTTAATTACTGCCTTTGCTTTTTCAGCTAGTTCTGATTTAAGGATCACAGTTTCAAATTCTTTCCTGCCAAATATTTGAGACTTCTTGTCTCCTTCCCAGTCATCATCATCATAGGCAATCCCTCGGAATCGAGGAAGACTTGCTTCCACTCCTGAAGTGAGTTCTTTGGTGGCTGAACTTTCCAATACGAGAGCCACAGACTTTGTCACAGGTAGGACAGATAGTCGTTGAGGGAAGGGTGGGTGAGACTGGTTTGCCGCATGCTCTTTCCGCTGCCTGCGCTTGATTTCTGCATGCTCTCGGCGTTGAGACTCTGTGCTCAGCGCCTTCTCCGATGCACTTTCTCCACGTAGGGCAGTCTTTGGCCAGGGACTCCCAGGTGTCAGTGGGGATGTCTCACTTTATCAGGGAGTCTTTGAGGGTGACCTTGTAACGTTTCCACTGCCCACCTTTGGCTCGTTTGCCGTGAAGGAGCCCGATAGAGCACTTGCTTTGGGAGCCTTTTGTCTGGCATGCGAACTATGTGGCCTGCCCAGCGAAGCTGATCAAGTGTGGTCAGTGCTTCGATTCTGGGGATGTTAGCCTGGACGAGGACGCTGATGTTGGTGCGTCTGTCCTCCCAGAGGATTTGTAGGATCTTGTGGAGACATCATTGGTGATATTTTTCCAGCGACTTAGTATTGGCTGTCTAAATGGATACATCTCTAGTTTTAAAAACATACCCTCTCAATGAAATACTGTCTTTATGAAAAAGGTTTGGCAAACCTCTTCATTCATTTTACAAATGCACAATACAATAACATGAGTCACATTGAAATGGATTATTATCTAATTTACTTGTTATCTCAGTATCTTGAAAATAAAGTATCTGTCTGGAAACCAGATTGCAGGTTATAGGTATAGACTGTAATGATTAAATACTTCATGGGACATAATGGTCTGTGCTTGGGGAGGGAGATTACTGCTGATGGAAGGCATTTGGTCAGGATTGAATATTCAAGGTGCTTGGATGGAAAAATCTTCTTGCTTGATTAGCTTTTAAGTTTCCAAGATTATTTTTGCCAAACTATCGCTCAAAGAACTAAATTTCTATTTATTGAGGGTGGGTTTTACGTGATCTGTGGAAATGGCAGACTATTTTGTTTCCTTCTGTGATTTATTCCACAATTAAAATGTGCACAGGGTTTTTCTCCCTCACCAAATTTGGGGAGGGGGAGAAACGTTTGCCAAAAGTCACTGCCCTTTTGATATGGTCACCAATGTTTTAGGGTTGTGAATGATTTTAAACTACAATCATTACAGACCATTGTTTTTTATTTATACATATATAACAGGCAACCCCTTCATCTCCTCCCCCCTCTCCCTGACCACCTCCCCCCCCCCCCCCCCCCCCACCAATCTTTCTGCCCTGCACTGAAACACTGAATACTACAATGAACAAAATCCTTTTCCTAAGGTTGGTTGAACTGTTTATATTTAGTGTCCAGTTGTTTTGGTGTTTGTTCATCTCCAGGTTGTTTTGGATTTTTACTTTCTTTAACTCTGCAAAAACTGTTCAAATCCTGCTGTAGCAATTGTCATCGTAGTGTGTTTTCACATCGAAAAGCAAAACTCAGATCGTTTTAAAGGATCATCACTTAAAGAAATCTGAAATGGGAGTAATATCATTTTTACATTTTTTGTTTTTAAAAGCAAACAAAATAAATCTGCTGTTGCTATCGGCCGTTGTGCTTCCGATTCTCTTTGGTCAAAGCGTTCTCCATTATTACCATCAGTGTAGCTCTCTGACTCGCTTCTTTGATGATTTGTTTATCTTCAGCTTGCTAAGATGGGCAACCTTGCCACAATGCGTCTAGAACAGACATGATAGTATTCCCATTCATACTTATGGTGATTGGAATACTCCCCCAAAACACGCAAGCACTCAAGATAAATTAAAAAAACATCACATTTAAAATGAATCGAAATGGAATTTAATTAATTATATGACACACAAATTTAATTTGAAAATAAATTTACATTTTTAAGGGTCAAAAAATAAATATCTTGCATAAATGTGAAAAACTGGTGCAGACATCAGGTCACGCCCCCATGACGCAAAAAAAACGAACTTAAAAAAAATCATAACTGAGTTACGCTACCGCACAATCTTGAAATTATTGAAAAAAATATATTCAGTGCTTTAAAAGTCGACAGACCACAAGTTCCGGATTTAGGTGCATGCACTTTCCATGTGTACATTGTAGCTCTTAAGAACCTGTCCTTGCATTGTAATGGCACATTTTTGGATCGTGCATTGTGCGATAAGTTTGTGTGTGGATGAGCGCAAATTACTGAACACTCCAAACCCAACATTTGACATAGTTTGCAAAATTGCCCTATCTATGGAGATGGCGTTTAAGAATGCAAGGGAGCTCCGTCCAACTTTAGTGACTAGTGTAGCTGAGGTCTACTGTCACAACGCCACCTCCAAACCTAAAGCTGCGAGACCGAGTCAAAAGCATGTTGGTGAGAGCCGTTCATTGAATTGTTTTCGCGGCAATGGAAATCACTCATCGCAGCCCTGTCAATACAGAAATGCGTAGTGTTTTCACTGCCAGAAGCAAGGCTATATTTCAACAGCTTGCAGGAAATAAGAACCGTTTTAGTGGCAATGCAACCCAGTGACAACAAAAGGGGGGAGTTCACAATATTGAAGTGAGCACACCTGATGTTGAAGAACTAGGCATCTACAGTATCTATGCAGCATGAGAAAGACTTCTGTACAAAACTTTTGATCGATGCGACAGCATGTTGCTAGACTGCTCTATCATGAGTAAAGTTACACTCGTGTCCTTAATCAAGTACCACTTACAAAGAGTACCCTAGAGTTAAAAACCTAGGGTTCAATTTTCCCCAGTTACCTGCACCTTTTTTTTGGTGCATGCTGCTTTTTTTGGCCTAATTTTAAAAATCCAAGTTTCCCCAAAGATTGTGCGCCAGCGTGGGTAGGTACGACATTTTAGGTTTTTTTTTTTGCGTCATAAGGGGTGTAACCTGATGTCTGCGCCAGGTTTTCACACTTATGCAAGTTTGGTCGCCATCTTTCCTAGGACGGCGTATGTGACCACTCACAAAAAACCACCTGGGCACTTGAGAAAAACCAGCGCCCATTAAAAATTAGGTACAGAAAGACGCCATTGTTTTTAGGTGAAGTTTTGGAGGGAGTCAAACACACACATATGCATCATCAAGCTTAATTTTTTCAAACTTGAAATGTAGAAAATGAAAGTCGAATGCAATTCTTTAATTTTGGATGTTTTTCAAAGTGCCATGCCACCACCAAACATCTCCAAACCAGGCTCAAGGTTCGGCGTGTTGGTCAGCAGAATCGGTCCCTCACCTGCCCATGGGCTCGGGGCTCAGCTGCAGGTGGGGGGAGGGAGGGGAGGGAGGCTAGGGGGGTGGGAGGGTGTGTGGAAGCCGAACTGAAGTGATGAGAACCTTTACACTATGAAGCAGCATCGAAAGAAGCCTGGGGGAGGGGGGTGGTGTTTGCTGAGCCCCTGTGTCCGGGCGAGGGAGCGATTCTGCCGGCCGACCCTCGAGCCTGGTGAGGAGACTTTTGGTTGGTGGTGGGGTAGTACTTTGGAAAAAAAAATCTTAAATTTAAAGAATTGCATTAGACTTTGTTGTCCCAAATGTCCTCATTTGAAATGCCCAGCTTCCCGTTCTAAACAAGCCGATTGCGCATGGGTCCATACGAGGGTGTCGACCTTGGGGTAGAGAGAGAACAGAGAAGCTTGTCCTGCTGTTTTGAGCTTCTTGCAAAGGTACAATTTAATCATGGGGGCAATACTGACAACGCCATATCTCATGCAAGCCTTCTGCATGATACTGCTGCGGAGGAGAAGATTGATTTGACGTCATCACATGAGGAACCTCAGAGCACGTAGGATGATGGGCAGGAGGCCTTTCCCACATCGGGTATATCGAGACAGGCATTCATACCTGCACCTGAGTGATGCAGACTGTGTCAGAAGCCTACATTTCTGCAAAGAAGTTGTAACTGAGATCTGTGAGTTAGTAAAAGCAGATCTGCAACCTAGAAGCTTTGTCAGTTGAAGTGAAAGTTACAGCTGCGCTTTCATTCTATGCATCTGGATCACTCCAGGCCACAACTGGGGATGTGTGCACCATTTCTGAACATGCAACACATATCTGCATTTGGCAGGTGACTGCTGCACTATATGCCTGGAGGAATGACTACATAACGTTCCCCATGACCACCCAGGCAATGCGTGAAAGAGCTGTGGGCTTCTCCAGGATTGCTGGCTTCCCAAAGGTACAGGGCTGCATTGATTGTACCCACATCGCCTTGTGAGCACCTTTTTGGAAGATTCTGAGATGTACAGGAATAGAAAAGGCTTCCACTCCGTTAATGTGCAGCTCGTGTGTGACAACATGCATCACATCATGTCAGTTGCTGCGAAATACCCTGGGAGCACCCATGATGCGTTCATCCTACGCGAGAGCGCTATATCTGCCATGTGGGCCGTCCTGACCTGTGTGAGAACACCGCCGCAGGTCGTGGCTATAAATAGTGCTGGAGCACCGGGCCCAGGAATATTGTGGGCGAAGGTGCGGCGAATGAGGGTACGGGGCCCAGAAGAACCGAGGGGCCCAGGGGCAGCATTGGCCTGCCCACACTGTGAAATGTGTGCGCATGAGGTCTGTGCAGCAGAGCAGGTCTCCAGGCATCCTGCTTCAACCCTTGCCACTGGATAAAGGCCTAGCTGTGTCAAGCCCGTGTGGTGGCTGATGTGCAACGGTCACCACATGTTTGGAAAAAAAAATCCATTGCACAGGCATCTTCCACCCCCTGATTTGGAGTTCAGGACTGGAACATCGGGTCCTTCATTGAAACATTTGTGAACTCTTGTGGAAACAAGTCATCCTTGCTCAAGGGACTGCCTATGATGATGATATCTGCCAGAAGGGCAGAGCTGGCTGCTGGGCGACAAAGGGTACAGCTTCGCCACCTGGCTCATGACTCCCCTACGCGTAACCTGGATGAAAGTTGACCATGAATACAACATGTCGCACATTGTGACGCGCAGCATAATAGAGAGGACCATTGGCATCTTGAAACAGCATTTCCGATCCGGACTGATCCGGAGACGACTTGCAATACTCCCCTGAGATTGTCGGTCAGTTCACTGTTGTGTGCTGCATGCTGCATAACTTAACCATCATGAGGCAGCAGCAGCTGGTAGTAGAAGACCCACCTAAGGTGAGAGTGGCTGATGATGAAGATGCAGGTGACTAGGAGCAGGACGAGGAAGCCATGCAACTACCTGAACCCGGAGCACGACGGCGTTTGTTCGAGCCTTGCGCCAAAGCTCATCTGTGAACGCTTTGCTGTCTGAAGGCTCAGCAGCAACTACTCTACATGGACCATGTTTACTGATTGGACCTGTTCCGTAATGTTGTGTTGTGTTAATGGAACAAATAATGGAAATTATTCAGTTATAATTTAAAATATATTATTCAAAAGTTTAACAAATGCTTGTTTGTACTTAAATTTAAAAAAAATATTCTTGCATCAAACTTTAAAATTTTCAGTTAGGATGACTTATAAACTTTGTAAATTTACATAACTTAAAAAAAAAAATTAATTTGAGGAACAGGTACAAAAGTAACAACAATAATAACAGCAAAGAAAGGCTGCACCCATCTCTCTCCCACCTTTGTCTAAGACCGCCCGCTGCACTAGGTCTTGTTAACTCCAAATCTGCCCGCAGGCGGTGGCGCAGTGCTTCTCAATTGAGTACCAAGCTTATTCTTTTGAACATCTCTGGTAATGCGCGCGCACTTGATTGGCGGGGTGTGGGGGGAGCAGGTAGGCGGTAATGTGGAGGGCCCGGCTTGTGCCTCTTCAGAGGTTAGTCTGGGGATTGGAGTGAGAGTGGCAGTTGATTCTGTCAATGGCTGCGGGGTCTGGGCATGTTCCCTTATTGCAGCAGCTAACTCCAACATTCCCTCCCTCATGTGCACTAACATTGTATCCGCTGCCTGAGACATTCCCTCCCTCATGTGCCCGGACAGTGTTCGCATTTCTCGTGAGACCGTTGTTACTTCTCCCGACAGTCCCGATACCTCATCACCCACCCCACTGCTAGTGTCCAGGAGTAATCGTGTAAGGTCAATGCTCTCCGCACTCATTGCCATCATCTGAACCACATCTGTTTATATCCTGCACCTCAGGAGAGCGCTGTCGAGCTCTCCTTCCCCTCCTCACCTTGGGTGTGGCTTGCTGCATCCCACTGGAACCCGCAGCCTCAGACTGAGACACCATGGAATGTCCCAACACTCCTACCACTCAGGAAAGGGCCTGGCACCTCAATGGGCAGCACCTGTACCACCTCCAGAGTGAGTACAACAGTGTGGGCTTCATCCATCACTTCCACCTCCCCCCCCCCCCCCTCCCATGCTCTTGGTCTGGAAGGTGGGATTGGAAGATGTTTTCCTCTTCAGGCTCGTCTGCATCTGAATCTTCTGCATCGGCTTCAGCCTAGTCAGGGTTGGCCTCAAGTTCTGCATAATATAACACAACAGACAAATGGTTAGCAGCAGAGTAGGGGGTAGAGTGGCATGAATAGGCTCATAGTGCAGGCAGCAGGCTCATTTGAAGGACCACGATGAATGATAGCACATTGCATCAACCAAAGCGTAGCTGATGGAGACATCCCCATGAACCGAAGCATGGCTAGCCGCACAGTGCGTGACATTTAGCAAAGCCAGACTGTGGAATTTGCGGGACTTGCCCTCTCCTCCTTGTGTGGGCCCAGCTTGTACAGTTGTTGTTGCTTTTCTCCAGGCAGGACCCATCAAAGCAGCGACCCTCTCATGCAAGGGTGTCAGTGGGTGCAGATTTGCCGGGCCTCCTCCTGTTCGAGTTCTTTCTCGTTTGTTGTGTGCCACCTTCCTCTGCAAAGATGAAATTATAACTTTTTACAGAGGATGTCTTTCTGCTGGGTGGGACATAGACAGATGGCCACATTTACAATTGCAATTTGATTGAAAAATTTAAATATTACTTACACTAACTACTTGACCAAGGTCCTGCCACTTTTTGCACTGGCCTCCAGACCTCAGGGTGGTCACCATTGCACAGTAATCTTCTGTAAGTTGGTTCCAGCGTTTCTTCTCTTCTTTTGGTGAAATTTTTATGTGACCTCCTGCTCGTGGTTCCGTTCATGCCATCTGGCCTCAATTACAGTAACTAATGTCTCCACTCCCTCTTGAGTAATTCTTAGTCCTTGAGCCACGTTGCATCTTGTATTGTAGCTCTGATTTTTCCACTGAGAATTAAAGTTCTCACACATGACTGGCTCTTTAAAAATGGCCCAATGCTGTACTGGGCATGCGCGCCCATAGCAGGCACGGTAAAAACTTCCTTTTTTTTCCGTGCATGTGCAGAAGGGGGGGACATTGTTTTTTCAGTGCAGACATTAGGCTCCACCCCACCGAAGATAAAGGACAGGTTGCACGGCGGCCAGTTTCAACGGGGAAACTTGCGAGTTGTTTTTTTTTGGAGTAGTCGGGGCCAAAAAAAACGGGCGTAACTCTTGGTGTACGCCAAAAAATGGCATTGGGGAAAATTGAGCCCAAACTCTGGAGAAATCCTAGAGACATGTGGACAAATGGAATGTATAGTGCAACACAATGGCCAGTCAGTAAAGCTCTCTATTATTGTAGCGAGCTAAAACAGGCCAACTCTCATGGGCAAAGACTGGTTGAGAAAGTTAAAACTAGACTGGAAAAATATCTTCAGTTTAGATGCTTCAAAGAGGTGACTCGACACAATGATGAGCAAGTACGAAAGCATGTTCACAGACAGTTATGAGGTCATCACTGGGTATGATGCATCAAGTCCAATGTGAATCCTGTCTATTGTAAGGTAAGCCAGGTCCCCCATGCATTGAAAAGTCAGGTGGAGGAAATGCTAGTGAAGCTCAGAGAATGAAGTGCTAGTAAAAATTGACCAGTGAATGGGCTGCCCCGATTGTGGTAATGCCCAAAGCCGACAAAACTGTACACTTCGCGGTGACTACAAAGTTACTATCAACCAAGGAGTTGACGATGAGCAGTACACAGTACCTACATTGCAAGATTTGTGTGCAGTACTCTGGGTCAAAGGTTTTCTCCAAGCTTGACCTGTCGCATGCATATGCTCAGCTGAATGTTGACAACAGTATCTTACAGTATCAACAGTATCTTACCAGCAACACACACAAGGGACTGCACTCATACACCAAGTTGCTGTAGAGTGTAAAGTCCTCTCCCAAAATCCTCCAGGCTGCGATGGATAAGATTTTGCAAGGAGTTCATCTTGATTGCATAAGCAATTTAGATGTGCTGATTGCAGCAAGGAAGAACACCTAGAAGTTCAAAGGTTGAATGCCGACAATGTCAAATGGAAAAGGAGCAAATATGCCTTTGTGCAGCCTGAGGTTGTGTACCTTGGTCTGAAAGTTGAGGCAAATGGCTTGCAACCAGTGAAGGAAAAGGTTGATGTTGTCATCAATGCTCTAAAACCACAGAACATGTCTGAATTAAGATCTTTCCTTGGAATGGTCCAGTACTGCACCTCTTATTGCAGTTGTACAGGGCCTTGGTGAGGCCTCACCTGGAATATTGTGTTCAGTTTTGGTCATCTAATCTGAGGAAGGATGTTCTTGCTACTGAGGGAGTGCAGTGAAGGTTCACCAGACTGATTCCTGAGATGGCAGGACTGATGTGTGAGGAGAGACTGGATCAACTGGGTCTGTATTCACTGGAATTTAGAAGGATGAGAGGGTATCTCATAGAAACATAAAATTCTGATGGGACTGGACAGGTTAGATGCAGGAAGAATGTTCCCGATGTTGGGGAAGTCCAGAACCAGGGGTCACAGTCTAAGGATAAGGGGTAAGCTATTTAGGACTGAGATGAGGAGAAACTTCTTCACTCAGGGTATTGTGAACCTGTGCAATTCTCTACCACAGAGTTGTTGATGCCAGTTCGTTAGAGATATTCAAGAGGGAGTTGGATGTGGCACTTACGGCTAAAGGGATCAAGGGGTATGGAGAGAAAGCAGGAAAGGGGTACTGAGATGAATGATCAGCCATGATCTTATTGAATGGTGGTGCAGGCTCGAAAGGCTGAATGGCCTACTCCTGCACCTATTTTCTATGTTTCTATGTTTCTTTCCTGAGTTAGTGAACATGTTAGCTCCATTGCATGAGCTCCTCAAGAAGGATGTCGAGTGGAAGTGGATGAAAGTTCAACAGGAAGCTACAATATTTGTAAGAGAAGTCTCCAGCGATGCTCTACTTGTGCATTAAGACACAAGAGTGCGAGCTTAAGATAGCATCTGATGCTTCCAGCTGCCGGGGGGGAGTTGTCATAAGCCACGCAATGGATGACGGCCAAAAGAAACCAATCACGTTCGCATCGCAAACGCTCACAAAAGGGCGAAAGAAACTATACGCAAATTGAAAAGGAAGCACTCACCATAGTGTTTGGAATCAAATTCCAACAGTTCCTGATCAGCAGAAAGTTTACCCTGATATCTTTAAGCTCACATGCAGGTACAGCAAGTGATCAGGAAGGCCAATGGAATCTTGGCCTTTATTGCAAAGGGGATGGAGTATAAAAGCAGGGGAAGTCTTGCTACAGTTATACAGGGTATTGGTGAGGCCACACCTAGAATACTGCGTGCAGTTATGGTTCCCATATTTACGAAAGGATAAACTTGCTTTGGAGGCAGTTCAGAGAAGGTTCACCAGGATGATTCTGGAGATGAGGGGGTTGACTTATGAGGAAAGGTTGAGTAGGTTGGGCCTCTACTCATTGGAATTCAGACAAATGATGGGTGATCTTATCGAAACGTATGAGATTATGAGGGGGCTTGACAAGGTGGATGCAGAGAGGATGTTTCCACTGATGGGGGAGACTAGAACTAGAGGGCATGATCTTAGAATAAGGGGCTACCCTTTTAAAACGGAGATGAGGAGAAATTTCTTCCGAGGGTTGTGGATCTGTGGAATTCACTGCCTCAGGGAGCTGTGGAAGCTGGGACATTGAATACATTTAAGACAGAAATAGACAGTTTCTTAAACGATAAGGGATTATGGAGAGCGGGCAGGGAAGTGGACCTGAGTCCATGATTGGATCAGCCATGATCGTATTAAATGGTGGCGCAGGCTTGAGGGGTCGTATCGCTTTCTGCTCCTATTTCTTGTCACAACCGCTCCTAGCAATATTGGGGCCCAAATCTGCCATCCCTGTAATGGATGCAACGTTGGGCAGTGTTGTTGTCACATTATGACTATATGATTGAATATTGCACTTCAAAGCAAAACACAATCGCAGATGCCTTATCCAGGTTGCCACATGAGGACACGTGTGTTGAGAGTGAAGATGTGATTTTCATGCTCGGTGCAGTTGACAAAGACTTTCCCATAAACGCAACTGAGATTGCCGATGGCAAAAGGACTCTGTACTGAAGAGTGTATGAAAATACCTTGATCAGTGTATGGACACAATTGAAACTATTCACAACTGTCGTATTGACTTGTCCTATGAGCAAGGTTGTATCAATTGGGGAAACAGAGTGGTGGTACCTACTTCTTTGAGAGAGAGAGAGAAAGAGAGAGAATTCTGGCAGAATCTCATACTGAACAACCAGGGATTGTCGGTATGAAATCAATTGCAAGAAGCTTTGTTTACTGGTCTGAATTTGACTGATCATGAATCACTTGTCAGCAAATGCAAGGTTTGCCAAAATTGCTGAAACAATCCACCCAAAACTCCACTACAACCCTGGTCATGGCCAAGTAGACATTTGCAGAGCATACATATAGACTTCTGTGAGAAAGCAAATGATTACTTCCTGGTACTTGTAGATAAGTCACTCCATGTGGATTGAAGTGCAACATATAGGTTCAAGCAAGTCTGGGATAGAAACACGATCATCTTGAGTTCAGAACCAAAACAAAACAGCCTGAAAATTGTTCAACACCAAAACCTTCAATAAGGTGATCAAGAAGGCTCTGCAAACTGGATTTGTAGTTCATTTAAAAGAAAAAAAGCCAAGCATTTTTGTTATGTGGTACATGCAATGCTGGAAAAGCTGGGACCATGGATAGTTTTGTTATATTTGAGGGGAATACATACATTTTTGATAAGGGGAAAGCTGTGTAATGTATTATCACATGGTTTGGTATGAGCATGTTCAGTTCACTCTGGCCTAATAAAGCAAGCACATGGACGAGTAACTCATCGTGGCTCTGTCCTTCATTTGTTCGACCCAATTATATGACACAGGCTGACTGAATTTTCAAAGTTTTTAAAAATGTAAATAAAAGATGGGCTTTATAAGTATACTGTGGGGAGAGTGAAGTTAAACGAATGCTCTGCCTGATGTAGTTGAAATCTTGGTGAGGCATTGCACTAAAACTGCAATTTAAGAACGGCGTAGGACCCACTAAAGTGCAGCCATTGAGGTCTAATGATGCTCACGACTAGTTTATTTGAACTCTTGTTCTCTAGGTGCGAATTCCTAGCAGAATAATTTTTTTAAACTTTGAAACTCTAGTTAATACATACTAATTTGACTCAATGCATGATGAAGATTGTTCAGTTTGCTATGTAAAACTGACCTTGTGTGAAAACATCGGCACCGATACCCTGGAACTGTTGATACATATCAGCACCTGGAAGTTCAGATATAGTTTCTGAGACCACTAGAATTGTAATGGACGTGTAATGAAAAATCAGGTCCCTTTTCCGAATCTTTAGGACCTTGCTGCAAAATTTCTCGGGTGGTTTGGCTGAGAATGCACCCACCAGGGCCCTTCAGGGTTTACAGGGTCAGTGGAAAGGCACCTTATTTACACAGGACAGGCTGGGAAAGTGTCACTTTGGGTGTGTCTCCAGTGCCTGTCTGCTCATGATTGTCGGAAACTCTGACATCTGTCTGCCCTTATGGGAAAAGTGGTGGAATGGCCAATTCCAGACTCCCCTGACTCCAGTCATGTCTCTTTCCCCCCCCCCCCCCCCCCCCCAACAACCCCTGTTCAAAATTCTTCTATTTTAAAAAGAAACCTACTTTCCCAGGGTCCTGTTTGCTGGGCCTGGAGAGCACTGGTGGGGCCCACATCCACCCTAGTGAGGTTATGCCTTGCCTCTCTGGGTTTCTCATGCTCCAGAAAGACAACAGGTCCCAAATGAGCCTGAGGAGTCTCGACTATCAGTGTAGGGAGTACTTGTCTTCTGCTGTCATTTGCTTTGAAAGGAGTGAACTGCGGTTCCACCCGTTAACAAGTTAACCAGGAAACACCTGATAGGGAAGAGACCTGGTGAAACTGGGGGTCCCACTGAAGTCACGGGACACCGGTGAAAGCTCCCAAAGAATTTCAGAGCCTGTAATCATGGGGACAAATGGAACAGAAATGAAGGGATTTTGCATTGTTGGTTTCCTATATACATATATACATTTTATATTGTCTGTTACTATGTAATGTATGGAATATACAATAACTGTTCTTGTATTGCTTTCTTTCCTAAACTGTCAGTCTGCTGGAGGCTATGGAGCTGACTGAGTAAAATATTCTCGGGTGGGTGTGAGAAACCCGAACATTGGGAAACGTAAGGGGGGTAAATACATTTATGCCAAACTTAGTTGCCCACACCTTCTCCTTTCAACCAGAAACATAATGAAGAATACATATTGATGTATCAACATTGATTCTTAGTGATAGTAATTCATGACCTTCAGCAGCTCCTAAATGTGGTGAAAATAAGCAATTGTGTGTGTGTGTGTGTATATATATATATATATGATTACTTGGAAATGAATAACAAATCTGTAACCCAATTGAGTAACGCAAAAGGGATCATAAACTTTGCCAGATTAATGTTTGCTTCTGGTAGAAGTCTTTTGCTACATGATATTTTCACGAAAACAGCAATTTCGAGTTCATTTACTGTTGAAGGATCATAGTTTAAGAATGCTGTCACTTTCAGGAATGGATATTATGAAATGGACTATCATGTTTGCTAGCATAAGACTCCTTTATTCATTTAGCTGAATTTGAATGATCAGTTTTAAAAAGACTCCAAGTCATTGTGTGTTGTGGGTGGAGCAATGGGTTGGTATATTGTCCCTTCACCTCAAATTTGGGGGTTGAATCCAATCCAGACTGGTGTGATGACAGTCTCCTCTCTGCAGGCCAAAAGAAGCCTGTATATGAGAGGTTTGGTATGTCAACCCAATTCCTTGTGGGTATGAATCCTCAGCATAAAACTCTTTCAAATTCAGCATTAATTGCCACCAATTTGGCAACGTTTTGTCTGAGCAATGATCAACAATTCTGCTCATCCCCTATTGTCCAGGAATCTGATGGAACTATGAATTTGAGCTTGTAAGATAGGCAGAGGATGCCATCAAATCACGGAATAATGTTTGTGCCATCTGATTACTTTGCATGCCGGAAAATTGCGATTTAATATTAGAAAAATTATTTTGGTTCAATTAATGTGCTTTTTTTTTCTCTCTCTCAGCTTTGAAGAGATCATTTGAGGTCGAGGAGGTAGATCAGTCGTCCAATCCCTCCATTCCAACGAGACGAATTCCAACTCCTCTGAGACCAACTCCATCATCTGGACACAAATATCAAGAATTGGGGGCAAAGTTTACAGATCCAACCTTAAAACAAGCAGAAGCACCTAATGCTAAATCACCAAAGCCATCTGTCAAGAGAATTGAAGTTACAGGACCAAAGCACACCGAACCAGTCTCGCGAAGAGCAGAAATTTCTATCGACCTTTCTTCGAAGCAAGTAGAAACCGCGAGCCATGGCGCACCAAAGATTGGCCTTAAAAGAGCAGAATTGCTAGGCCACAAGCCTCCTGAAACAGTTCCCAGGAGAACAGAAATTTCTGGAACCAAATTGCAGGAAATCTCCTCCCGAAGATTGGAAACTGCAGGATCCAAGCTCACTGAATCCATTCCAAGAAGAACAGAAAGCTTTGGACCTTCCCTGGCAGAGGTATCTCCAAAAAGGGTGGAGATTCAAACACCAAAGCATCAAGAAACCCCAGCTAAACAGGTGGAAAATTCAGTCTCTCCCCACATTAATTACCATCAGCAACAGGAAGTGCAGCCAGAGAGAGCAGTTACTGAAACCAAAGTGAAGAGTCCGAACAGTGAGTAAAAGTTTAACGTGTTTTACTGCTTGTGAACGTCCAATCTTTCCTATAAATATATGCTTTTATTTCAAGGGAACAATTTGCCACTAATAGTTAACATTTATATCATTTGCGTAGGTCTGAATAGATTAGATTTTGACGAGCCTTGCTTAAGATGTCAGATGTATGATCAAATAAGCAGTGAAGGTTTAACTGAGGTGGTAAACAGTATCTGATGCAGTTGATGATTGAATTTTTTTGTTTAACTGCAGCAGCAATGTTTGCCCAAAATTATCTTTATTGCTTAAAACTAAAAAAAAGATTGTTACCTTTTTAAAAAGATTATAAACTTATTTTGAAAGACATTTATGATTTGTGATTAATAATTTGCGCACAGTTACAACAATAGTTTGGAGCGTTTTAGTGCCATTGTAGCAGTGGGTGGAGTGCCAGCTCTCATTCTTTAAGGTGTCCGTTTCTATAACTTAATTTGAACAAGGGAGATTCGTGTGAAGCAAATTAGACTGATTTCATTGATACCCTTCCTGAGGCATTGCTCTTGGAGAATTTGAGTATCCTTGAACAACCTTAGATGAGGTTTATGTTTTTCAAAGTTTGTGTCGATCCTGCTTTTGAAGGAGTTGATTTAAGTGTTGCAAGTGACATTTCAGAAACTATTTATTCAGCTCGACTAAGAAACGTAGGCAACTGGACAAAATGGCACATACCTTATATTATTCAGGTCTTTATAAAAGGCTATGGTTTTCTTTGTTCCACTGCTAAATCCACGTGTGCTGTATGCATTATGTTACAATGTGCTGTGGTGGTTGTAATGAGAGTAGTTACATCAAATTTATTAACCTTTATCGAACCTTCCTTTCGAGTATACATTTATAATATGAAACATTTCACATTGTACCTGAATGAGCAAATTATTCCTCCTTAATGTTCTATTTGTACAAGGGCCGTTAGAATACTGTGACACAGTTGATGAATGCCAATTTAAGGCAAAGGAAGTAGAGTCACAAGCACTCTGCTGAATGCCTCACTTTGCAAAACCACAAAACCCACAATATTAACTGATAGGAAAGTCTCTTCCTGTGAAACAGTCAAATGAACTACACCTCTTCTTCAGCCTTCATTTTGTCAGATCAGATTAATTCAGCATAAGCAAAATTAAAGAAGGAATTATATCATAAATTGACTGACTTATAGGGCCCAAGTTTCCACATGATTTGCGCCTGATTTTTTGGAGCAACTGGTGGAGAACGGACTATCTTAGAAATCGCAATGCTCCACATTTTTTTTTCTGCAGTTCTAGTCAGGTAGAACAGTTCTACTTTGGAATAGAATTTTTTCTTCAAAAGGGGGCATGTCCGGCCACTGATGCCTGATTTGAAAGTTTCCACAGTGAAAACGTACTCCAAACTAAAGTAGAATGGAGCCAGTGAAGATTTTTGTAGAACTGAAAAAACCTGTTCTACACATTAAAAAATCAGGCGCAGGTTACAAATTAGGCGTCCAGAACGAGGTGGGGGGGGGAGAAGGGAACTCATTAAATTCTACAATAAATCCTTATTTATACTTCTACAAATATTATACAAATAAATCCAACCTGAATAAACATTTATAAGCCAAGAAAAGATTAAATAAACCATCTTCCTACCTGTGTGAAAGTGCTTCAGGCACGGGGGAGGGAGGGAGAGACGGACGGACGTGGGTCCGGTCCGGGGGCAGCGGGCGTCGGGACGGGGCTGAGGGGAGCAGGAGCTGGCCGTGGGAGGAGCCTTATTCACGCAGCCCCAGTGCAGTGAGGCCATTCAGCCAGGGCTAGGGGCTGCGTGCTTCGGGCCCCTCCCACACAGTTCGGTGCCTGGAGCTACTGCACTTGCGTGCCCACTGTAGCGCGCATGTGCAGAGGTCCTGGCACTGTTTTCAGCGCAGGGACCTGGCTCCGCCCCCTACAGCTCGTGCTGGCTGCGCCGAGGGCCAGAGGACCTGCAAGTCGGTGGAGAATACCGAGGATGTTTTTAGGCGCGAAAAACGGGCGTCCAGCTTGGAGGGGCGCCCGTTTTTTTTCTTGTGGAAACTTGGGCCCATAAATTCTAACTAACTACTGTTCCGTAATCTGTATATGGCGTTGAGAGGGGGCATTATTAGGGGAAAAACGTATAATGTGTGCCCGTGTCCTAACTCGCACCAAGTCTCACTCACCCATCACCCCTGTGCTCGCACCAAGTCTCACTCACCCATCACCCCTATATTGGCTTTCAGTTAAGCAATGCCTCAATTTCAAAATTTTCATACTTATTTTGAAACCCCTCCATGGCCTTGCCCCTTCCTATCTCTGTAATCTCCTCCAGCCCCACAACCCCCCCCCCCCACCCCCCCCCGAGATGTCTGCACTCCTCTAATTCTGCCCTCCTGAGCATCTCTGATTATAATCGCTCAACCATTGGTGGCCGTGCCTTTTGTTGCCTGGGCCCTAAACTCTGGAACTCCCTCCCTAAATCTCTCCGCCTCTCTACACCCCTCTCCTCCTTTAACATGCTCCTTAAAACCTACCTCTTTGACCAAGCTTTTGGTCACCTGCACTAACTTCTACTTATGTGATGCGCATAATAATCCTGTGAAGCGCCTTGAGACGTTTCACTACGTTAAAGGCGCTATATAAAGTTGTTCGAAATAAAAAATCTTCTAAATGTGCACGTGGAGTATTCTATCCTGATCACCTTCAAAATGCTAATTAGCAGTTGCTCGGTTTTTGGTCTACGGTGGTTAATGCATATAATTCTTCACATGGTGAGTTTGTGATCTTGGCTCATTTGTCTGCAAGAGATGCCAGGGCAAGGACAAATGCTTCCCTCAAAGATTGAGTAAAGATGTTCCTGTCTTTCACGCTGGGCTCTTCTATCACACTGGTGAGCATCCAAGGTGGGAGTGATGGTCATTCACAAGATTGCCTGCCTGCACACTCTTAGCCAGCTAGTGATGCATCATGCTATGGGAACTACAAAATAAAGGGAGAAAAATAAATTTGTATGTGAAATTTAAGCTCTGATATTAGTGCTTGTAAACTGAATATGTTCCCATTTTATACAGTATTGGAATCAAATGGGCCCTGGTCACATGGGGTAAATCATCTTCTGTACTTCTCCCAGTGTGTCTTAAACCCAGCCTCTGATGAGCGCTGGACCATTGCAGCATTTTGATCTTGATATGTCTTGGTCAGTCTGCAAGGTGGTGAAATTCCTCCTCTTAATTTTAACAGAAAGGTTAGCACGGGTATACAAGGGATTCTCCCACTTTGCACTCATGGGGCTCAAGTTTCGGAACCCCGCGAGAACGGCGCACATCAGAGAGGCCCGCCTAATTTGTGGAACCGAAATTGTGCCGAATACTTACCTCGCGATTCTCCGATATCTGTAGGCCCGTTTCCAGCTCAGCGCGGCACAGCAGGAGCTGCTGGGGGCGGAGCTACAGCCCTGCACCAAAAACAGTGCCGGCAGCTGCGCGCATGCGCAGTAGCTCCTGGCCCTCCCCAATGTGTCCTGTCTCCAGGCGACGACCGAATCCCTGGCCGAAGGGACCTCGCCCCTATCCCTTACCTCTTCCGCGAGGCCCCGCCCGAACTCCTCGGCAGCCCGGCATCTCCTGGGGGCGAGTCCTGCCCACTGTCCTTGGCGGCAGTGGGGCCCGCCCGACCGACATCTTGCTTGGGGTGGGCCCCGCCCGAAGTCCTCGGCTGCGGGGCCCGTCCGACCAGCATCTCCTGGGGGGGACCCCGTCCCAGCAGGCTGTTGGAGGGATGCTGGTGCTGCAGTCGGTGAGTCAAAACTTTTTATTTTTTAATTTTTTTAAATTTCTTTTTTATTTTTATTGGTTGATCATTTATTATTGATGGCTCTTTATTTGTAAAAGTGAAGTGTTTAATGCTTGTAAAATCCTTTAACTTCCCTCCAATTTCCCTTCCTCCCCCCCCCATCTCTTGCTCCCTGCGCCTAATTTATAAAGTGTAGGCAAGGTTTTTCTGAGCGTACAAAAATCTACACTTACTTCATCCTAAATTAGTTTGGAGTAAGTTTTCACTGCCTAAACTTGCAAAACAGACATAAAAATGACTGGACACGCCCTCTTTTGGGGGAAGAAAACTGTTCAAAAACAAAACTTCTAACTCACTAGAATTGGAGCAAACTAAATGCCGAGAATTGCAATTTCTAAGATACTCCACTCTAAACTAGTTGCTCCAAAAAAATAGGAGCAACTCAGGCCAAAACTTGAGCCCATGCTGTTTTTCCTCAGTAAAGTTATGTTGCCCCTTTATTATTGCTCACTGCTGGAATCTGGGTTTAAATCTATGGGATGAACGCATCTTTTATTTTCCAACTTGCTTTGTGCAATGCAAAATTCTGTGTTAATTGGTACTAACTTTCCCCAGGAAATAAAATCGGCTGTTGTAGGAAAATAGAAAAATGTACACTGGTGCATTGAGGAGCACTCTTCTGAGGCTGAGATAAGGCATGTTGAGCTGAAGAAAGAAAGCATTGCACTACTTCAGCGCAAGTTGTACACGGGTACTTCATGCTGAGGCTGGGTGGCAAAGGTGCAGAAGTGTTCCATTTCCAATACTGGCTTCCTTCTGAGCACAACCTCCCCCCCCCCGCCCAAAGCCCACAGAAAATCAATTTAGAGCGGGAGAAAGTAATAAGTTGCCTGTGTAGAGGAGAGCATTTTTTTTTAAAGGTACCATAGCCTTGTGGTTATAGCATTAGGTTGTAAATTCAAATCTCATCATTGCAAGTTGTTAAATTGAATTCAATAAATTCAAGCAGGAATGGGGTACTGAGGTTGCATGTTCTGCCATGAACTCATTGAATGGCGGTGCAGGCTTAAAGGGCCGAATGGCCTACTCCTGCACCTATTTTCTATGTTTCTAAATGGGGTCATTTGTGGACTGGAACCAGAAAATATTGAGCATGAAAGCTTGAAGATTGTTGTCAATCCAACTGGTACACAATCATCCTTCGGGGAAAGAAACCGGCCGCCCCCTCCTGCCCAGTCTGGCCTCCGTGTGGCTCCAATCCCACATTATGTGATTGACATTAATGCCTTCAGGGCAACCAAGTCTGAGTAATACATATTGGCTTGCCAGTGCCACCTACATCCCAGGAACAAATAAATAAAATACAAAACATTTAGCCCTATTGATGAATCGGCCAAGCGGAGGCATGGCATAGTGCCACTGAGTGTAAAACGCTAATGTTTAGAGCATAGAATAAGGGATGAATGTCGTTTGCCACCCCCCCCCCCTTCCTACTTTTGCGCTACACTGGAGAAGTGAGGCATCAAGCAGAAGCTGTAACATTTCTCTCTGAGGGAGGTAAACTAGAGAGGGCAGTTGGTCGAGACTAGATGTTTAGGATCACTTCAGCAGAAGTGCGGCAAAAACCAGGCAGATCAAAAATGCCAGATGTCATTTTAAAAGAAGAAATTAGCTAAGAAAGGGGAAACGAGTACACTCGAGTACACTTGAAAACACTGACCTGTACACTCTGGCAACAGTTCTATGGAATTTGTCCCATTGAAGTCAACTCCGATCTTTTCGCTTACTATTTAAATATGGTCTGTGGTGGCCATTCGCATAGCAAAGAAGTGCCTTGATCAACTCTAGTGCATCAAAGGTTAAAGATTCAAATGATTGAAAACTTGTTGCATGCAGGAAACATTGTTTACAGATAACAGATCAGACTGACTAAGAAATTCAAGTGAGGCTCAGCCAAGATCAGATGTATCAATTGTGTGTGTTGGGGCGGGGGGGAGCTGTTTTCCATACAAATTCTTCAAAAAATATTTATGTTGAAAGCTTCCTTTCAGTTTTTGTTTTAAACACATACTTAGATTAATAATTAGGTATTGTCTCTCTAAATTTCATTGCAGTTCCTTTTTGTTTATAATTCTTTATTTGTATTCTAAGGCTGTCTAGCAGCACAGCAGAAGGGTGGAGTGATCTGGTTCACACACCTTTTAAACTACATGATCAAACAAACAGCACTGTCCTGACACTGGAAGACTATCCTCCTGATCTTTCCTCCCTTTGAGAAAGTGAACACAATTTTAAAGCGCTCCTTTTCGCAGCCAAGATCACAATAGCTAAAACATCAGAGGGTAGTTAAATTTGAGTGTAAGTTAGGCCAAGGATTTGGTTGTGGAGCTTCTGAAAGATGATTTTCATAATCAGCTGGTACATCAGCTTGTGCATCTCCATACTACTAAAAGTTGAGGAATCCTGCTGTAGTTTAATTTAAGTCGATAAATGGACAACATCTTGGGGGAAAAAAGTACTTTGAGTGTATTTTCTCTTTGTATTTCCCTGAGGGATACATCCTGGATTGCAAATGAAATAGTCCGCAAGAGATCATGTTCTACGGCCAGTTGGTAAAGGGTGCTGAGAGTTGATCAAAATTCACTTTCTTAACATAAAATGTCACTCAATTTATGTAAGATCAGCATCAGAGGCACAGCTCATCAATATTTAAAGTGGGCATGATTCCCTTGTATAAGACCCTGTCCTTAAAGTTTATTAGATGATGCAGGATTGTTTTTCCTTGCGTGGTCTGATTTACTTAGCTTCCTTCATTTGCAACACAATTATTTTAATTTGTGAAACAGTTCCTCTTGATGCTGTTAGAATTGAGTCTTTACAGGTTTTTGCCAGCCTACTTCAGTATAAAATCTTCAAATTAGATGGAGTGCCATTCTTGGATTCCACTAGGTGAAATGTCTCCAGAGTCATTAACTGCTTTGTATACAGAAACATGTGTTTATAATGTCTTTGGTATTGCAAAAGTTACTTTACAATAGATAACTACAAAAGATAACTGCATCTGCTACGGCCTAAATCTGCCCTCAAGTCAACATGGCAAATTTTTAATTTGGCCTTTGGCTTTTCCAGGACCTGAGGCATTCTGAGTTCTGCCCAGTACCACAGCATAAACTATCCTGAAAATAGGAACTTTTATGTAAATTTAAATGTGCCTGAAAACCATACTGTAAATCACCCGATTTATAGTCGCAATGAGTGCAATTTCTCTTCAAATTAAGCCTGGTTTTGTAGAAAAGCAGCCAAACTATCTTTTGTTAGACCACAGAAGCTCAAAATCTACTGACATTTCCTCCTTTTGAATTTACTGCACTTGATTATAATTTAAACCTTCAGTCACTTTGTTTTGATATGTTGCGCGTTTTCAATTAAGTAATTTCTTCAAAGATTTACAAATTGCTGATTTCTTGTTCCATAAAGACGTAAAAAGATTTAATATCCTTGTGCTTTACATTTTATGAACCCACATAGCATGTACCTTGAGCTTTGGCTGCCGTAGGTAAAATATCATCCAAATCTCTGCCCAACAAATGTAAAAATAACTAACATCATCTTTTCCTTGGCTGCTAAACGCCATTCTTCTACTCTCTGTAGATTTAAAACTGTTTAAATACTGGCTGCAATCAAATTTTAATAAACATTTTCTTTTGCTCAAATATATTTAATGCTGACTGAGGTGATAATGGATAGTATTGAAAGCTAAAGCATTTCTTTTAGTTGACTTATTTGATGGGTATTTTTAAAATTAATATTGAATTTATTGAATACAGAAAAGAGTTTGGGAAGAAGAAAGAACTATGAGTAATGGGTTGACCATCTTGGGGTTCACCAACCTCTAAGCAGGTTCATAAAAGGGCCTCTTTAGAGGCAACTAAGATACTTAAGTGGATAGCAAAGGTAGACCCAAAATGATCCATTCAGATACACTGGGCATCAGGAAGGAAAGGCACAAGTTGGGAGTTCTGAGCGCAAATTTAGGACAGATGCCAGGAACAATCTCTTTTTTTACAAAGAAACAGTTTGCCAAGAGGAGGATGCCAGAACACTGGATTCATTTAAGAAATGATTAACTGCTATAATAGGACGATGGTAGAGTTCATACGATGGAAGGATGAGAATGAGGGGCCTGATAGATGTTCTTCACCTTGTAATGGATGATCTTGTGATGTCTTATTTGTTTTGTAAATATCGGTAGGGTGTACTTATGACTTAAACAGAGATTGTCGATAAAATATGGATTATATCTGTAATTATTAGGAGTTGGAGTGAAATCACTCTTTCTATTGTTGTGAAGTTCAATAAATGGACAGACTTCCTTCTGTCAGTGGGAGTGGGCTTTCTACTGGTTGCTGCATTTTTTCCTGAAGCCTGCAAGCAGCAATATTAATCTAGAGTGTTGAAACAGCTTCCTTTTTGTACTAAAGTCTTTATATTTGGTGGCTGCCATCAGTGTTCTATGACCAAGGTGTAAGAGATGTTATAAAATCATTAGACATTTACGGTACAGAAGGAGGCCATTCAGCACATCCTGTTCGCGCCAGATGAAAAAAGCTAACCAGCCTAATCCCACTTCTCAGCTCTTGGTCCGTAGCCTTGTAGGTTACAAAAGTATATATCCAAATATTTTTTAAATGTGATGAGGATTTCTGTCTCTACCACCATTTCAGGCAGCGAGTTCCAGACCCTCACCACTCTCTGGGTAAAAACTCCCTTCTAATCCTTCGACCAATTACTTTAAATCTATGCCCCCTTGTTATTGACCTCTCCTAAGTGAAATAAGTCCTTCCTATCCACTCTATCAAGGCCCACCCCCCCCTCATCATTTCATACATCTCAATTAAGTCTACCCTCCACCTCCTCTTCCAAAAAAAACACCCCAGCCTAAGCAATCTTTCCTCATGGCTAAAATTCTCAAGTCCTGTAACATCCTTGTATATATCTCCTCTGTACCCTCTCTAGTACAATCATATCTTTCCTGTAATGTGGTGACCACATACCATATGCAGCACTCGAGCTGGGGTTTTGTACAGTTCAAGCGTAACCTTCCTGCTCTTGTATTCTGTGCCTCAGCTATTAAAGGAAAGTATTGAGTATGCCATCTTAACCACCTTATCTATTGGTCCTGCTACCTTCAAAGATCTGTGGACTTGCAAAATTAAGAAAAATGATTCCTTGTACTCTTAGATTTAGCTTATGAACAGTGGAATGTTGTTCTGGACTACCATCTGATAGGTTGCCATGCACCATTTGTAAGCAGAAATGATATAATTAGCTGATAAGGCAACATTCAACTGGACAAGCTCCTTCCTTCAGTGATTTAGTCAAAAGAAGCAGAAAATCAGGAGATGGTTTTCCAGAAAACCCAAGCGGTTCCCTTAAGCATTCACATCGCTCCTGAACCAGAGTTACAATTTCGTGCCACTGGAACTTGGAAGCCTAGTGGCCATAGCCAGATGGAAAACCACTGATGGTCAAACCACACTCTCCAGCAGAATGGTACAACCATGTCATCAGAGAAAGCAATGACATTTGTCAAAGTAGGTTTTTAAAGAAAGGGTTTGCATGTCCAATTTGAATGCACTAACTGCTGAATACCATAAAGGGAGAGGAATGAGAAGCCAAAAAAGAAGATCGAAGAGCCAAAAATGATCTAATACATGTAGGAAACAGAATTTCCAGATTTTTGGCAGCTTAAACATCATCTCCTTGGAAAACAGTTCTTCTTGAAAACAGTACTTTTCATTTCAAAAACTGCTTGAACTTAATTAATGTGCTCTGACTAGATGTCAGTAGTATGTTTTGTTTATTAAGCATGCAAATGATATTTGTACAGTTCAGTGTTCTTGATCTACATCTATTCTATATCTTGAGCATTACAGACACATTTTCAGATTTAGCTTCCTCCTTATTTCCATTTTCTAGCCCTGCAAAGATGTATGCTAAATGGTTCCAGCTATATGTTTTATATTAACTGTTTCTTTAAAGTCTAAAGTACCAGAAAACCTGTTTCTAACTTATGTAAATGTCATGTTTGTATGATGACTTGGGTTTCAAATCCAGCTGTGGCTAGTGTATCTTGACATCTCCTGACTTCGACCCTGCCTCAGCTCATCCGTTGCTAAAACCCTCATCCGTTCATGTTAGCTCTAGACTTGATTAGTCCAATGCTCTGCTGGCCAGCCTCCCATATTCCACCCTACATAAACTTGTTGCCATGTATTCAACTATCATTGTAACCCATGTATAAGCTGACCTAAGTTGTACACCTTGAGAACATTGACCACAAGGGGGTGAACTTGTAGGAGACACTCCTAATCTGGACTTTCAGGTATAAAAGGGGAAGCTCCACCCACCTTCATCAGTTGAGGTCTAGGCAATAAAGGCAACTGGTCACAGAGTGACCTTCTCAAGTATCATGCTCACAGGTCCTGGACAAATTTGACACATTATTTCAACCCGGCATCGGCACTTTCATGGGGGCCAAGGTAGTGATTCACATAAACCCGGACGCCAGACAGTACACCACAAGGCCAGAGCGGTGCCATACGTGATGTGGGAAAAGATAGAATGCGAATTGGAGCGCCTGTTGAGGGAAGGCATCATCTCGCCAGTCGAATTCAGTGAACCCGATTGTGCCGGTGCTCAAGGCGGATGAGTCGGTCAGGATATGTGGCGATTACAACGGGTGTCACTCCAAGACCAGTACTCTCTAGCGAGAGCGGAGGACCTCTTTGCGACGCTATCCGGTGGCAAACTTTTTTCAAAATTGGACCTGACCTCAGCTTACATGACCCAGGAGCTGGCGAGTGAGTCGAAGAAGCTGACCACCATCACGACACACGAGGGGTTGTTTGTGTATAACAGATGTCCATTCGGGATTCGTTCGGTCGCCGCGATCTTTCAGCGAAATATGGAAAGCCGCCTCATCGATTCCAAGGACGGTGGTTTTTCAAGACGACATCCTTATCACGGGTCGTGATGCTGAAGAATACCTCCACAACCTGGAGGAGGTGCTACGCAGACTGGACCGGGTAGGGCTGCGACTGAAAAAGGCGAAGTTTGTCTTAGTTCCAGAGGTAGAATTCTTGGGGAAGAGAGTAGCAGCAGATGGGATCAGACCTACTGTGTCCAAAATGGAAGCGATCCAGAGAGCACCCAGACCCCGTAACATGACGGAGCTGTGTTCATTCCTGGGGCTCCTGAACTATTTTGATAACTTTCTTCCCAAATTGAGCACGCTGTTAGAGCCGCTACACGCGCTCCTACGCAAAGGTCGCGATTGGTTCTGGGGGGACAGCCAGGAAAGAGCTTTTGATAGAGCATGCAACTTGTGCTCCAACAAACTGTTATGGTTATATGATCCTTGTAAGAAACTTGTTCTAATATGCGATGCTTTGTCCTATGGGGTCGGGTGTGTGTTGCAGCATGTGAATGCCAATGGTCAGTTACAGCCGGTAGCTTATGCCTCCAGAAGTCTGTCCCAGGCAGAAAGGGGCTACGGGATGGTAGAAAAGGAAGTGCTTGCATGTGTATATGCAGTAAAAAAAAAAATGCACCACTACCTGTTTGGCAGGAAATTTGAGCTGGAGACAGATCACAAATCCCTAACGTCCCTTTTGGCCGACAACAAGGCCATAAATGTGAATGCATCGGCCCGCATACAGAGGTGGGCACTTAGGTTAGCCGTCTATGACTACACAATTCGGCACAGACTGGGCACTGAAAACTGCGCCGATGCACTCAGTAGGCTCCCACTAGCCACCACTGAGGGGGCAACTGAGCATGATGCTGAGATGGTCATGGCTGTTGAAGCTTTCGAAAGCGAAGGCTCACCTGTGACAGTCCGTCAGATTAAAGTCTGGACAAATAAAAACCCGCTACTGTCTTTAGTTAAGAAATGTGTCCTGCATGGGGACTGGGCAGCCACGTACGGGGCATGCCCTGAGGAATTTAAACCGTTTCATAGGCGCAAGGATGAACTCTCGATTCAGGCCGATTGCCTACTGTGAGGAAACCAAGTAGTCATGCCCCAGAGGGGCAGAGAGGTGTTTATCGGAGAACTTCACAATGAGCACCCGGGCATTGTCATGATGAAGGCAATTGCCAGGTCACACATTTGGTGGCCAGGGATAGATGCTGACCTGGAACTTTGTGTTCGCAGGTGCAACACGTGTGCTCAGCTGGGCAACGCATCCAGGGAAGCCCCCTTAGCCCCTGGTCCGCCAAGCCATGGTCACGCATCCATGTGGTCTACGCAGGTCCTTTCATGGGAAAAATTTTTTTGGTTGTAGTAAACGCCTACTCCAAATGGATTGAGTGTGCCATTTTAAATTCAAGCACATCCTCTGCCACGGTAGAAAGTCTACGGGCAATGTTCGCCGCCCATGGTCTAGCGGATGTCTTGGTCAGCGACAATGGCCTGTGCTTCACAAGCACTGAATTCCAGGACTTCATGGCAGGCAATGGAATCAACCATGTCAGAATGGCACCGTTCAAGCCGGCCTCAAACGGCCAGACGGAACGAGCAGTGCAGATAATCAAACGGGATGCTCAGAATCCAAGGGGGTTCCTTACAAAGCCGCTTATCAGGCCTCCTGTTGGCCAATAGATCCCGACCACACTCGCTCACTGGTTCCACCCGCAGAGCTGCTAATGAAAAGGAGGCTCAAAACCAGGTTATTCCTTATACACCCTACTATGAAAGAAATTGTTGAGAGCAGGTGTCAGTCACAATGTGACTACCATGACAGGAATGCGAGGATGCGATGTATTGATGTTAATGACCCTGTCTTTGTCCTTAATTACGCTGCAGGGCCCAAATGGCTTGCAGGCACTGTGATTGCCAAAGAGGGGAATAGGATTTTGGTCGTTAAACTTACCAATGGACAAATCTGCCACAAACACGTGGATCAAACTAAAAGGAGTTTCAGCAACCCCATAGAAAGAGCAGAGGAAGAACACGATGTAGAGTTTACTCCACCACAGGTGACCGGAACCAAGTGGAGGAGAGCCCAGTCACTGGGCAGTCCGGACAGGCCTGAGGCACCGCAAACAGCAGACACTCAGGCCAGCGCCCAACAACCGGAGCCCCAACTCAGGTGCTCTGCAAGAGAGTGTAAACCACCAGAGAGACTTAACCTGTGATCCCAATAAGACTTTGGGGGGGAGGTGATGTCATGTGTTCAACTATCATTGTAACCCATGTGTAAGCTGACCTAAGTTGTACACGTTGAGAATATTGACCCACAAGGGGGTAAACTTGTGGGAGAGACTCCTAACCTGGACTTTCAGGTATAAAAGGGGAAGCTCCACCCACCTTCATCACTTGAGGTCTTGGTCATAAAGGTAATTGGTCACAGAGTGACCTTTTCTCAAGTATGGGCCTCGTGTGCATTTATACTGTATAGTAAGGACATATCACTTGTGCTCATTCAAAATTCTGCTGCCCGTATCTTATCTTGCCTCACCCCATGTCCTGCTCCCCCATCACCCATGTGCTTGCTGACCTACATTGGCTCTCAGTCCGATAATGACTCAGTTTTAAAATCCTTGTTTTCAAATACCTCCAAGGCCTTGCCCCTCCCTATCACTCTAACTTCCTTCAACTCTACAAGTCTTTGAGATCTTTATGCTCATCCAATTCTGACATCTCACGCATCCCCAATTTTTAATCGCTCCACCATTGGCAATCGTGCTTTCAGCTGCCTTAGCCCTAAGTTCTGGAGTTCCCTCCTTAAACCTCTCCATCTCTCTCTCTCTCTCTCTCTCTCTCCTTCCTTTTAAGATGCTCCTTAACACCTACCTTTTTGACCAAGCTTCTAGTCATATGTCCAGATATCTCCTCCTGTGGCTTGGTGCCGACGACGCTCTTAAGTGCCTTGGGATGTTTGGCTACATTAAAGGTGCTATATAAATGCAAGTTGCTGTTGTTGGATGCAAAATTTTCTCACAGATATTGTAAATGGTAATAACAGAAAATGCTGGAAATACTCAGCAGGTCGGGCAGCATTTGTGGGGAGAGAAACAGAGTTAACGTATCAGGTCGATGATCCTTCATCAGAACTTTTCCTTTGTATTATAGATTGAATTTTCAGAGTGTTGACAGACTTGCCTATAAGAAACGCATGCTGTCTTTCATCAGAAATATTTTGTGTTTGCTGTCTAATACACTGGAGAATTGCATGTTTAGGGTAATGTCATTCCGTAGTATGATTCTATTCCATGACTGTTGCCGAGGTAATGGGTACAAGACCAAAATTAAATTACTAGCAAAAGTGACACATCCGTTGCACCAGCCCTCCACCTTTTTTTAATCAAAGGCCTGGGAGGTGCTCCCTGCAGGCAATACTCAAAAGGGAAAGACTGAATAGCTGATAGATGTACATCTTTACTGGTACTGACAGGTGGAAATTAGATTATTGCTGATGGATAAAATGGTGCCCAATAAGTTTCTAATGACTCCTTTAATAACACAAATTGATCTTTGTTCTAACCTCTTTGACTTCTAGACTTTGTATGGCAGTTGGTAGTCACAAAGCAAAGAAACATTGTTATGGTCACTTTGACATGTTTTCACAGAAAACCTGAATAAATGTTTATGAAACATTGTGGAGTTCAGAACAAGTCGTCTTCTGATCTAATTAAAATTTGGCCCCAGGTATAGTCGAATATTTGTCACCAAACTGAAAATCACCACTAGAAACTGACCGTTTTAAAAATACAATCTCTCATTGTTGGTGTTTACTGTAGTCTGGGGTGCATTGTACAGCGAATGGTACAATCACATGACTGAGTGATCTCAGTGCATCACGCACTGTTTCAGCTACGATGGACTTTTCAAGAGGAAAAAATCGTTGTAGCTTTTGTAAAAATTAAAATTTTAAACATGTCTTGCACCATGAACTTAACCCAGAGTACCTGAACTAAGCGACACCAGTCTGTTCTAGGACCTTGTAAGTACATTGGAGAAGAAAATCTTATTTGTTCAAGTTTTGCCTGTTTTAAAAGTTCAGCTGAGAAAATAATATATTATTTGCTATTCTTATGTACATCACAAACTTTCTTGCGGTCAGTCTGCTGCGTCCCAGGTACGCAAGTACCAGAAGCTGTGGTCCGATATTTCTAATTAACTTGTACCAATAAAAATGCGCATCTGAGATGCACAGTGACACATGTCATTGATATCGGTATACTGAGCCCTCTAAGGATGGCATTTGAAAAATTGCCACCGTGTTTGACAAAAGAAGCGTGTCCTGTTCAGCAATATTGTTGGGTGCCTATAATAATTTGTCCGTGTGACGGGGTCTGTGCAAAACAAAATTGAATTGTTTCAAATATTTTCTAAATATTTAAAATCAAATTCTTGTCATGCCGCCTTCCCCTGTGCTACTGACTTTCTTGCCTTCCATCTATTTTTGTTTTGCATGCTTTGTATTTTTATACTGTCACTGTAAATTTATTTCAGGAAGTTAGAGATGTTTTGACGGCAATGCATTACAGTATTCGTTCTGTAGAATGAAGCCAATATTTTGCAGTATTTTTCTGTTGAGTCTCTGTGTTTTTATCATCTTCTCCCTCTTGCCTGTTTCAAAGGCTGCTCGGTTCTTGTGGTATTTCATTGTTCCAGTGTATTGCATAACCATGTTATCCTTGATTGGAATTTAAAAGTCAAATTTTACCAGTATAATTATACTGCACTATTTGTACTTTTTAAAATCTTGTAAAGATGAATAAAATTGTCAGTGAAATATGTTGCCATTTCTCATCAAGTTAACATGTTCATCATTTAACAGCATATAAAGATAAGATTTGCACTGTAAACAAGATGGTCATTTCACACCCCTGACTAACAATGTAAAGGTTGCCATCTTGCAGATGGTCACTGACATTTACAATATCCTTTGCAACTATGACAGAATATGCTTTCACATCCTCTTTGACATGGTCCATCGTTCCATCCTCTTCCACCACCTGGTTCCATTTCTACCTATCCCAACGAGGTCAATGCATTTCAATTGTTTCTCCTTCCAGCATATCCCAAAGCTCATTCATCTACATGTTGCCCTTTGACTTCATTTGCAAGCAGCTTCCATCTGTATTCTAATAATGTTCCACCTTGGCTCCCTGCTGCCACCCTTGACGATTGTCATGGATGAGACAGAAATTTCTAATGCTAAAAATTAAGCCATTCGGTTTCATTCCCATCAAACACACTGCATCTTAGTTGATAATTCCATGCTCCCCCAGTCCCTTTTCAATTTTCACTCTGACTGAACCCCACATCCAGTCTACCATAATAACTACCTGCTTTTACATCTCTAATATTGCCTACCTTATTCCAACACCATTGTTATTCTGATCTCTATACCTTTGCCACCTCAAACAGTTGATTTCTCCAATGCTCTCTTTTGTGGTCTCCATTGTCTCCCCTACTTCAAAAAGCTTATCATTTTAAAAGTGCTCTGAATCTCCAAATGTTCCAGCATGCATCTTCCTCTCTTCTGACTTTTGGTCCTACTGTGCACCCCACCCTTCCATCACTCCATCATAAATGGTAGAGCTTTCAACCATAATGCCCCTGCAGCCTGGAATTCTCTTTTTTAACACTCGGGCTGAAATTGCCCTGTATTGCACCTCCCGTTAGTGCCTCCAGGGGGCGCTAATGCAGTGCAAAACTGTTTTTGCCCCTGGGGGGGTGGGTGGCTGCCAGCGTCCGCGAAATTATGCAGAGGTTAGCGGAGACGCTGACACGGTAGCACCCCGTGCCGCCACACAACCGCCGATGACATCATCTCTGTGCACGGTGACCCCTTAGCACCCTGCGTTGACCCCTTTCCACCCCACGGCGGAAATTGGCCAACAGATCACGGGTTGCGAACCAGGCTGGCATCCGTTCGCAGTGCGGAAGCAAAAAGGGGAGGTCGGGAGCACTGAGCGCCCCCATTTTTTTTCTGGCCGACTCACCGGTCGGCCCCTTCTGTGTTTCTGTGGCGTGGTCTGGGCTGATATTGTGCAGCCCAGCACTCCATTTGGGTGCCAGACTGCAGCCTCGGCAGCACGATGCCCTGGTGTCCCAGTGGAGGCAGCGGCTTCCCCTTTAATGGGAGGGGCTTTAAAATGCATCTGCGCTGTGCAGAACTGCTGCATAACGCTGACAAACCCACCCGAGTAGCGCCCCGGATGCTGCCCCAACAGGAAGTGGAGTGTGCGACATTGTGCTCCACTTCCTGTGAGGGACGGTAACTGCAATTTCGTGGCCAGGGCGGGACTTCTGTGCCAGGCACAGGATATCCTAACCCCAACTCGGTTACCGCCCCCAAATGGGGTGCTGGGGAATTTCACCCCCTCCATCTTGTGAACTCTCTTCCCTATTTTTGAAGTCTTATCATTGAAGGCTCAGACTAATAGAAAGACAATCATGTCTCTTAACTTTTGACCCTGCTTCCAACTCTGTGTCGACCAACCTTGTAAAGTGCCCAGGGTTGTTTTGTTACCTGCAAAGTAAATGTGAGATGCTAGTGTTTTGCAGAAGTTATCAGAGTGGAATCAGATACCTATTGTGTTTGGTTGATCTTTTAGAGGACAGGAAAAAAGTTTTCAAAACATTTCCTCAGAAGATTGGATGTATTGAATAGATTGTATATGACCTGCTGAAACAATTAGCTTTTTGGGCTAAAAGGTCATTTTTAATTCCATGCCTTATGTTCCGAAGTGGTTGTTTTTGAATAAAATGATTTACATAACTATTTCTTCCTGTGACTATAAAAATCTTTAATCGAATTAATCTTTGTCAGCTATCCCGACTATTGTGCAATACTCTGCAGATGTCTGCAAAGCCAGAATTGTGGTAAATCTGTATAATACATAGAGGAACAGATGGTTTAAGTGTGCTTGTCTGCCTTAAAGGACATCTAATATATTTCAAGTCTAAAGGGTATACACTGATGTGTTATGAAGATCACGGTCACAAAAGTGAAATGGCAGACTTTTTTGGCATGGTTTTCAGAGCAAGTTTTCCTTGGCTATATGAGGAAATGAATTTGGTTGAAGACTCCCCCAGGTGATGCCAATGTCCAGGGAATGCTTGTGCTCACTACAAAATCATATGTCTGAGATCAACAGGGCTCAGAAACAAAAAGTAAGGGCTGTAGGGCATGCCTTCATTCTTTAATCATCATAAAGCTTTCTTAAGTAGATCACTCTTAAAAGATTTTCCAAAGTGAAACTGCTCTGATCCACATTGAATCTTGTTTGATATAGGGATTAGAACACACGGATAATGTGCAGACACACTATGGTTTTCACTTTGTCCAGTCGAAGAAAGAAGTCATCAGAAGCTCAAGAAAGGAGAATTTCTGTGTAATCATTTTTTGTCTGATGGTCTACAGCACTTTTTAATTTTCTTTCTTTTAAAGTAGAATCAAACTTGAAACCCTCTTACCCAGAAATATCAAGGAGTTCATTTGTTGCAGAAGCATGCATATATCTTGTGCTAAGAGGTGAAAAAGATGAGAGCTTCAAGAGCTCTGTTTAAGAAAAGAATACAGTGGGAACGACCATTGGTTAAGTGGACTGGAGAGAGGTACACACATCCTTTAGGGCTCAGCAATTCGTAGTAAATGCGATATCCTGTTTGTTCACACCTCCGTGTCCGAATTAATCATGAATTATCTACCAATCGAGTGCTGAATGATGGGTGACGTGTAATGTTTTACTCTAGTTTATATACTGTCCAATGTAATATTTGTAAACCTATAGGTGCAACTTGTTTGTCATGATGAGGCAAGCCAGGGCCTCAATTTTAAGGCCTCTGTAACCTAACACCACTCAGCTAATGCCTTCCAACAGAGCCTTGGCCCACAATGTCATTAAAGGAAGTTGAGCATCATAACTGTGCTCAAATGTTTTTGTTCTTGAAGTGTTTGAACTTTATACATTTTTTTAAACTGTATTTTCCTATCCAAAGACACAAATTAATTGTTGCAATGGAAGAGATGTAAAAGAACTGCCACATCGCAAACGTATTCATTTATCTGATGACAGTACTGTTATTAATCACATCTGCATGAATAATTTCAAGACTACTTGGAAAACAGAGAAGACAGAAATGCATTCTAAAAGTTTACACTGCAGTGGATGTAACTGGTTTTATGCGTTGGTGCTCCTGGCAGGAAGCTTTGACTACCGGGAGAGTGCATTCAGCATTTGGGTGCAAGCTCCCATGTGCTACAGGTTGAACCTCCCTTATCCAGCACCCTCGGGACCTGGCCTGTGCCGAATAAGGGATTTTGCTAGAGGTCGGCTGCATTCTGCGCATGTGTCCCCGGCCACCAGAATCATGTCGGACGAGGGGTGGTGCTGGATAATGGAGGTCCAACCTGGATTGATTGGAATTAATCAATGGGAAACAGTAGGGGCATGTGCCTGAATTCCCTGATGTGCTGATGGTGCAAACTTGTCAAATTATCCCTGGATTGTCTTTAATGCAATGCATACTACTTCTGGTCACAAAAATGGCAGGCTTTTCATAAAGCTTTTTGTACAGGCTATTTTTGATTGTTGCAGGCAATTATCATTTAAGATAACAATGCTCTTTTAAATATGGTGTATCAGTGTTCACCAGAAGGTCATACTGCAACATTTCTATCAAAACAGTAATTAGGCTGATAACTAAACTTGGATTTGTATTGCAATGTATCACATCGAATCATTTTAAATGACCGTCGCAGTGAATTACTTTAGAAATTAATGACTTGTGAGCTATTAATGACCAGCGAAGTTTTACAAACAGCAGAGATGAATGACCAGTTAATCTCCTCTTGTGTGGGTATTGGTGTTCGAAGGAATTTTGGCAGAGCTCCCAGCTCTTTGAAAAACCATGGGATTTTTAACATCCACCTGAAACAGTTGACAGGACCTCCGTTTAGCTCGTGTCAAAAACCACAGCATTGTAGCAGCTTGGATTTTGAGCTGCTATGGGGGTCAAAACCTATAACCTGCTGACCTAGAGGTACGAGTGCCTCCAACTGAGCTAACCTGAAAATTAAGTAAAACAGAATTCCGTTCTCCAGAGCTTTCAAATTGATGTAAATGGCATCAATATTTTGCCAATATTTGTTATGTTGGTTTCGAAGCTTTGTTACTGGGGGAGGGGATGGGAGGTTCGGAGCATTGAACAATGTCTAATTATTTTCCCAGTGAGTTATCAGAATTATTTTCATGGGTGAATAAAAAGGCATGTTCCCTCCCTGATAAATATACATTTATGTGGGTGTGAGAAGCAACTGAATGAATGTTTGTTTTGAATTTACTTAAAGTCCCATTTTGTTTTGGTGGATGGTAAAGATCCCATAGGAGTAACTTTAAATTTAGAATCCAACCAATCTTCTCAACAGAATCCACATGGGAGTATTTCTTTTACGGACCTCATGCGTACGATTGGGCTACAGTCTCCTCAAATATTTACAAAAGACAACTTTGTAAACTTTCATTCATAATGGAAAATATTGGGGGGTGGGGGGAAAGGATCGCTGGGGGGTGCGAGACTAATCCATTTTTTATTATAGTTCATTAATAAAGGAGTAAATAAGGCTTTATTAGACCATTTATATTATTGCCGAACACTAGAAAATACTACAATCCATTAAAAAATACATCAAACTGTGGAGAACTGTAAAAATCTAATATCTATCAAACCTGTCAGCTGTGTGTCCATACAGCCCACTTAAGATCCACTTAAAAGCACCTTCTCCAGGACGGTATGCAGTTCCGGCAGTATGTCATGAAACTTGCACTTTTGGGCGGTTCTGCATGGGCGGGTGGTGTGCATACAACTTGGCGGTATGTCATTCGTGAAATTTCCGCCGGGCGGTATGTCGACGGTATGTACCTGTTTTATGACGAAAGTTGTATTTTTTGCCGGTAAGCGAGCGGTAGTGGGTAGTATGTCATTGAATTTCAGGCAGTAAGGGTTGACATAATGTCATGTTAATTAGCTTAACTTCAGCAAAATGATCGATCATATCTAGAGTCTGGAGATTAGCAAGGGCCAAACATCCTTGATATTACTGACATGTTTATCGGTTCATCTAATGGCAGGTGGAAAGCAAATTATTGTCTCAAAAAAATAATAAAATTCTTGGTTAAACCCAGTTTTATGAAAATCTTGCAAGTTGTCTCTCCGGATCAACTCTAGGATTGAGTGACATTATCACAACTTCCTTCTATTCTGTAGAAAAAGTGATCAGGAATGGTACCCAATTTATGGGTGTGCCTTCGCTCTCGTATTGATTGTAAATAATAGATCCAGCTTTCAAATTACACTGAAAAATGGTTCCAAGCTGAACTGTGGAAAGCTCTGACTGGTTATTCTGCGACTTCCAAAAGATACGACACTGTTCCAAATTTGGGATTTTTAACACTAATTCTAAAAGTATTCTTTCTCATGATTAAAGTCTGCAATTAGCATACTGATTGACTTTGACTTTAAATGTATTTTACAGCTCCTTTGGCCTAGTGGGTATAGGTAATATAGAGCACATAATACAGAGCCATACAGACAATCCCAGTTCAATTCCTGATAAATGTTGAATTAATTACTTTTGGCCTGTGTTGCAGTTGGATTCCTCCAATTGTCCTTAATGAGCCTGCATTAGGGGAAAGGGAAAAATATCAGCCAAGGTTTTTGCTCCTGTTTGCGTCTTGTATTTGGAGTGTGCGTGTATGTGGATGTCTGCTTAGAACAGGATTGAGCTTGGTTGCGATACCTTCTGTGATTGAGCAGCCAGATAACTGTCACTATCCAGGATTATGTACGGAGAGTGGTCACCAAAGATGGTTGGCTTTAATGGAACATTTACCCAGCAAGATTTGAATCACCAGGGGAAAATATTATCAAAAAGCATCATGTTGCACAATCCATCCATGACAGTCCAAGCCAGTTGCCTTCCAATGCTCGATTTTGTGTCCATAGATATTGCTCAAAAACAAATGGTTGTACCTGTATCAATATTGTAATGCTACAGAGACAATCACTTGTGATATTTTCTGTTCACTGCCTCACTAAAAATGCAACTCTATGAAGTTTTGCCCTGCACAATACCACATTACTGTTGCCTGTTGTCCTGTTTGTGGATGTAAATACAAACTAACGGACCTGAAGCAAGATGGGATACTGGAAAGATGTTATGGCCCCACAGAGTTGTGCTTTTGTAAAACAGACTCCCAGCAAAAACTAAGTAAAATCTTCAAACGCCACTTGTATATGTCATTGAAGTTTAAATCTAATCGGAGAAGGTTAAATACTTTATGGAACATCATGGTTCTTCCTGTTAAAGAGATGACCGGCAGCCATAAATTTAGTTTCCTATCTCTGTGTACATTTTGCACCATTGAAGTGGCCAATAGATGATGGGATTAAATTCTGGTGTTCTGTTATTAGCGCAACTCTGCTATCATAGAGAAGGCAAGATGTCCAACACAGTGGAAACGCAGGGCTAATAGTTGCATTAAGGAAATTGGCTTCATTCTCATGTCTCCCTCCTCTCTCCTGTCAATTTAGGTTGGAAGCCGAGAGATGCCTTGGCTATGGGACCAAGCCAGATTGATTGGTCGGCAAATTAGTCAGGATGAAGAAGCTTTATCCTAAATCCTAAATAAATAATAATTCTAAAAGCATTAAAATATGTGCAAAGCCTTGGAGAACTGAGCGTCTGCTCAGCAAATGATTCTGTGCTTGGGATGCTCCAATTTGTCTTTGAATTTCATTCCTTTTGATTGACTGCCTTCACAAAAGTTCTTTTGGACTGGGATAAATACTGGAGAATGAATTTAGTTTCAGTTCAATGTAACTGATGAGTTCTATACAGTGGGTGGGAATTTTACCCAGATACAAGCATCTCATTGTAAATGTCTGATAGTTTAATCCAAAGCTTGTCACACACTTACTTGCATAAGCAATACATTATAGAATTTGAATCCCTTGTAAACTGATTTTAAGTATGTATACCGGTAGTAACTTGGTATTTTTCTTTGTACTTCTGTGTGTTACTTTACTTGTAAATAAATCTACCTATTCGTTTTAGCCTGAATGCAATGACTTGAAAGTATCTTTTTTCCACCATATGGAACAGACAAGTGAATGGGTAATGCATTTATTCTCCAGTGTATTACATTTTAATTAAAATTTAAATGCTAGTTCCATAAAAAGGACCTCAAAGGAAGTAATCTCAGGATTGCTACCAGTGCCACGTGCTAGTCTAGTAGAAATAGTAGGATAGTTAAGATGAATACGTGGCTTGAGAAGTGGTGCAAGAGGGAGCGTTTCAAATTCCTGGGACATTGGAACCGGTTCTGGGGGAGGTGGGACCAGTACAAACCGGACGGCCTGCACCTGGGCAGGACCAGAACCAGTGTCCTAGGAGGAGTGTTTTTGCTAGTGTTGGGGATGGTTTAAACTAATATGGCAGGGGGATGGGAACCTAAGCAGGGAGACAGAGGGGAATAAAATGGGGGCAGAAGTAAAAGATAGAAAGGAGAATAGTAAAAGTGGAGGGCAGAGAAACCCAAGGCAAAAATCAAAAAGGGCCACATTACAGCAAAATTCTAAAGGGACAAAGAGTGTTAAAAAGACAAGCTTGAAAGCTCTGTGCCTCAATGCGAGGAGTATTCATAATAAGGTGGATGAATTAACTGCGCAGGCATCTGTTAACGATTATGATATAATTGGGATTACGGAGACATGGCTCCAGGATGACCAAGGCTGGGAACTCAGCATCCAAGGTTATTCAACATTCAGGAAGGATAGACAGAAAGGAAAAGGAGATGGGGTAGCATTGCTGGTTCAAGAGGAAATTAACGCAATAGTAAGAAAGGACATTAGCTTGGATGATGTGGAATTTGTAAGGGTAGAGCTGCGGAGTACCAAAGGGCAGAAAACGCTAGTGGGAGTTGTTTACAGATCACCAAACAGTAGTAGTGAGGTTTGGGATGGCATCAAACAAGAAATTATGGATGTGTGCAATAAAGGTACAGCAGTTATCATGGGCAACTTTAATCTACATATAGATTGGGCTAACCAAGCTGGTAGCAATGCAGTGGAGGAGGATTTCCTGGAGTGTATTAGGGATGGCTTTCTAGACCAATATGTCGAGGAACCAACTAGACCACTGGCCATCCTCGGCTGGGTGATGTGTAATGAGAGAGGACTAATTTGCAATCTTGTTGTGTGAGGCCCCCTGGGGAAGAGTGACCATAATATGGTAGAATTCTTTATTAAGATGGAGGGTGACAGTGTTAATTCAGAGACTAGGGTCCTGAACTTCAAGAAAGGTAGCTTGGATGGTACGAGACGTGAATTGGCTAGGATAGACTGGCAAATTATACATAAAGGGTTGGCAGTGGGTAGGCAATGGCAGACATTTATAGATCACATGGATGAACTTCAACAATTGTACATCTCTGTCTGGTGTAAAAATAAAACGGGGAAGGTAGCTCAACTGTGGCTAACAAGGGAAATTAGTGATAGTATTAAATCCAAGGAAGAGGCATATAAATTGGCCAGAAAAAGCAGCAAACCTGAGGACTGGGAGAAATTTAGAATTCAGCAGAGGAGGACAAAGGGTCTAATTAGGAGGGGAAAAATAGAGTATATGAGTGAGCTTGCAGAGAACCTAAAAACTGACTGCAAAAGCTTCTATAGATATGTGAAGAGAAAAAGATTAGTGAAGACCAACGTAGGCCCTTTGCAGTCAGAATCAAGTGAATTTATAGTGGGGAACAAAGAAATGGCAGGCCAATTGAACAAATACTTTGGATCTGTCTTCACTAAGGAAGACACAAATAACCTTCCGGAAATACTAGGTGTTCAAGGGTCTAGCGAAAAGGAGGAACTGAAAGAAACCTAATGTCAGGAAATTGTGTTCGGGAAATTGATGGGATTGAAGGCCGATTAAATCCCCAGGGCCTGATGGGTTGCATCCCAGAGTACTTAAGGAAGTGGTCCTAGAAATAGTGGATCCATTGGTGATCATTTTCCGACATTCTATTGACTCTGGATCAGTTCCTATGGACTGGAGGGGAGCTAATGTAACACCACTTTTTTAAAAAGGAGGGAGAGAGAAAACAGGGAATTATAGACCGGTTAGTCTGACATCGATAGTGGGGAAAATGTTGGAATCATTTATTGAAGATGAAATAGCAGCGCATTTGGAAAGCAGTGACGGGATCAGTCCAAATCAGCATGGATGTATGAAAGGAAAATCATGCATGACAAACCTTCTAGAATTTTTTGAGGATGTAACTAGTAGAGTGGACAAGGGAGAACCAGTGGATGTGGTGTATTTGGACTTTCAAAAGTCTTTTGACAAGGTCCCACACGAGATTAGTATGCAAAATTAAAGCACATGGTATTGGGGATAATATATTGACGTGGATAGAAAACTGGTTGGCAGACAGGAAGCAGAGTCAGAATAAACAGGTCCTTTTCAGAATGGCAGACAGTGACCAGTGGGGTGCTGCAGGATTCAGTGCTGGGACCCCAGCTATTTACAATATACATCAATGATTTAGATGAAGGAATTGAATGTAATATCTCCAAGTTTGCAGATGACACTAAGTTGGGTGGCGGTGTGAGCTGTGAGGAGGATGCTAAGAAGCTGCAGGGTGACTTGGACAGGTTAGGTAAGTGGGCAAAAGCATGACAGATGCAGTATAATGTGGATAAATGTGAGGTTATCCACTTTGGTGGCAAAAGCAGGAAGACAGAATATTATCTGAATGGTGACCGGTTAGGAAAAGGGGAGGTACAACGAGACCTGGGTGTCATGGTACATCAGTCATTTGAAGGTTGGCATGCAGGTACAGCAGGCAGTGAAGAAGGCAAATAGCATGTTGGCCTTCATAGCTAGAGGATTTGAGTATAGGAGCATGGAGGTCTTACTGCAGTTGTACAGAGCCCTGGTGAGGCCACACCTAGAATATTGTGTTCAGTTTTGGTCTCCTAATCTGAGGAAGGACGTTCTTGCTATTAAAGGAGTACAGCGAAGGTTTACCGGATGGATTCCTGGGATGGCAGGACTGGGATATGAGGAGAGACTGGATAACTGGGCTTGTATCCACTGGAGTTTTGAAGAATGAGAGGGGATCTCATAGAAACATTTAAAATTCTGAATGAGTTGGACAGGTTAGAGGCAGGAAGAATGTTCCCGTTGCTGGAGAGTTCCAGAACCAGGGGTCACAGTCTAAGAATAAGGGGTAAGCCATTTAGCACCGAGATGAGGAGAAACTTCTTCACTCAGAGTGGTCAACCTGTGGAATTCTCTACTGCAGAAAATTGTTGAGGCCAGTTCGTTAGATATATTCAAAAGGGAGTTAGATATGTCCCTTACAGCCAAAGGATTCAAGGGGTATGGAGAGAAAGCAGGAAAGGGGTACTGAGGTTGAATGATCAGCCATGATCTTATTGAATGGCGGTGCAGGCTCGAAGGGCCGAATTGCCTGCTCCTGCACCTAATTTCTATGTTTCTATGCTGCACTATCCCACTGACTCATGTGTGAAACCACATTGGTTACAGTTCATCGGAGACTTGGGGCTGGAAATTCCCTAACCTTGCTGCGGTATTTCGCCACTTTGGGCGGAATGCGGTGCGGCGGGAAATTTCCTGAAGTCTTGCGCCGGTGGTTTTGAAATACCACTGGGGCGTGGACTGCCAGCGTGCAAGACTGGAAAAAGCGCTTTCACCTGATATTTGGCTCAGCGGTGACTCGTAGATAGGACCAAAAAAAAACGCCGGGGGAAAACCTACGTTGCAGCCCTTGGAATGGCGGTAGGTATGAAGACCTGCAAAAAAGGTAAGTTAAAGTTTTTATTAAATTATTTTGCAGCGATTCGCTAGAAAAGGGTCTTGTGAATGTTTTGTGATTTAAAAAAAAAATTGGAAGAAAAAAAAATTGTTTTCTCCCCTCCCCAGGCCCAACTCACGGTGGCATCGGCCTCGGAGAACACTTGCAGAACATTTGTGCAATGGTGATTTCCCCGCCCCCCCTCTGCCCACTGGGCACATTTTTCCCTTTTTTTCATGAATGTTCGGCCTTGAAGTCATAACGGTATTTTTGGCGGCAAAAAACCACTGATCTAAAACTGAATTTCTAGCTCTATCTGTTTAAGGCAACTATTTCCCAGCTGTCAGTATGTGGCAAGAAGGTTGGTAGGAAGGCCAAACTACATTAGCTGTGCCGAGATATGAGGGGTTGTGGATTGCTACCTACAGTTCTTAACTGTTTTGTTTGTTTTCAATTTTTCATAAGTACAGTCAATCATGACTTACTTTGTCTTGCCTTCTATTTTTGGCCTTACTGGTGTCCTATATATGGGCCTTGGCCTTTCATGTAGGTTTCTCAATAAGAAAGGGGATGCTCGGCAGAAGGGTAAAATGAAGTGGCTGAGTCACCTTGTGAGCTATCTTGAGCTGCCTTCTTGCACAGAATTAGCAGAGGTCTACCAACACATTGGCAACCCATGCACTTAGGCATAGTATGGAGCATGGCATGGAGAAGCAACTATAGAAATGACCATCCCAACAATGTCTGATGATTCTTGTTGAGATATTTGGGAATCTGTTTTCTGTAGATAGTGATCATATAAGGGTGGCCAGGAAATATTTGTAATTCTTTCTTCAGGGAACCTCTTTCGTTTAACACAACGAGACCTTTCTGATTGCAAGTGATGGTAGCAGGAGCATAAGCTAAAACCAGGCATCCATCTGCTGCTTAAGGCACAGCGTTCTCCCCACAGCATTAGTGTCATCGATATTCACTGAATTAATTCATGTCATCAATTGGAAATCGAGAATAAACAAGGGATGCTAGTTTCTGACTTTCTTTATATAAAGATAGTGAAATTTGCTCTGTAATTGGAATTGAGTGATACACACTTCAGAGTAGAAAATCTCCCTTGTAGCACTCTGAAATCCCAGGCGTTATGCGGGCACAGGCTTAAACATCACAAAAACAAAAGCATTGATGGGAAGTGCCTCAGTCATTCCCACTCATGGTTTTCTTTGGAGAACACATCATCTCTGAAGATCCGTTGAATGTACGAATGTTTGTGGAGCCCTCAGTTCCCAAGCCAACTTTATAACAAATTGATTATTACCAGATGAACTTACAGCCTACAGATAAAATTACATTCTATTTCCTTTCTCTGCTGAAAGACTTGTGTTCATCTACAATTAACCTCCTTGAGATATTATGACCTGTGGAAAATTGCAGTTCAGTAAGAAACCAAGAAGAAAGTTTAATATTTCAGTTCTTTTTAGGACCATTTAGCTTACCAAAGGCAAGATTATAGCCCAAAAATCTGAATGTTGTTACTGACCAGTAAACAACTAATCTTTACATTGTGTATGTAATGGGCTTGTTTATTTGGAGATATTGTGTGTTTTAATAAACTTTGGCTGAACCCTTGCCTTTATTAGGCTGTTAAGAAGCTTTGACTCCTCAGGAGATGATAAAACACATCTGTCTTGCCAGCCTCTGTTCACAGATAAACTCTGTGTTTGATTGTCAGTTAAAACGGCCTTGACTATTCTATTCTGTGACAAGCTCAGCAGAGTTGGGCTGTCTTTGTTCTTTCTACAGGTTGCAGTTTGACATTATTGGAAGCTGTATGTCCTTTAGTGACAAACTGTGTCATGTAAGAACTTTTACATTTTTTTTTAATGTGGCGTGTTCTAATTTCTATAGCTGAGCAATTTTCTCGTACTGCATGTCCCTGTCTGCATACGTCACTCCTCTGGCTCCAGATCGCTGCTCGTTTCCTGTTCATCAGAGGCCAATCATCCGGCCCTTAAACTCCGTCCTCTTCTCCCAAAAGTATTTAATCTCGCTATCTCCCTCCCTGCCTTCAAAATACTCCTGAAAAACCCTCCTCATTGTTGTGTGTGTTTACACATAAATAACCCCTTCCAAATCAGCCTGCCCTCAAGTCAGTTGACCTCTAGTAACATTTTGCATTCTTGCCATTGTTTGATAATATTACCCTGATTCTGATGGAAGTGAACTTTATTGCTGCAGAGCATGTTATTAACTTTCTTAAACTATATTGAATAATCTAAGTCAGGTCCTTGTGCAGGTTTATTGAACCCTTTTCAGTGTAGGTGTGCAACTTGTACAATTGTACAACTTTGAACAGGTTATGACATATACTGGATTTTATAGCATTTGAACTTTGTGATGCTTTTGTTGGGTTTTTAGAGCTGATTTAGAGAGAGTGAATGCTGCAGAATTTCAGAACGTGGGGTAAGGGTGCAATCAATCAAGGTGCCATCAATTTTCAGTGACCTAGATCAATAATAATTCATGATGCATGTAACACTCAACTTTTTTGAATGGAATATTTTGTTTGAAATTTGTAATTTTGAATAAAATGCTACTCGAGTTGCAGCTTATCAGTAACAGGCTTCTGTTCACTTTGTGTGATTACTTTCAAGCACTGTACTTTCAATCTTAATTTCCCCCCCCCCCCCCCTTTCACCCAGACCCATGCAACCAGCTCTGTGTGTGTGGGCAGCACAATGCTCCCACGTTTCACTGGGCGCTGATCTGTAACTAATCATCGACATGGCTATGCCCCCCTCCCCCACCCCCAACCAGTCCTATGGAATGAAACCGAACTAAAGGATCTAAAGGAACACAGAAAATGAACAGATAACAGCATGGGCTCTGCAAGATAAAATAGCAATGGGATGTTTGCTTGCTGTCTCTGATCTACAATTATTCACAGGCCCTGAGTTTTAAGATGATTCTGAGGATACAACTACCCAAGAATGATAATGGAAACATTAAAACATGTTCCAGGCCCCTCTGGAGCATTTGTTGCCCTTTGGTGAGGTTTTAATATTTCCTCGAGTCACTTTTTTTTTCTCTCTCGTGACAATGTCCACAGTACCCAAGCTTCCATGCGGCATGTTTACTTCAGAGACCTGTTGCATGATCACAGTTTCTTCAAGTAATGTTATACTCCGCTCTATGCCTAATAGAATCTAGATGGTCACTACCATGAAGAAGAATGATGTTTAGTGATTAGCCTTGAAACCGTCATTTGAACGTTTGATACGAACAGAAAATTATGGCCTGGAAAATTAAATTTGGGGCCTAGGTGGGTTACAAGCGCAAGTACAATATGCCCAAATCTCCCTGATCTTTTATGATCATCTATGGGCCCCACCCACAACCTACAGAGCCGTGTATGCAAGTTTCTTGCAATTACATTTGATGGTTAAATAAGTTGAAACTTTAATTGTCATCCTTGAAGGAGAAATATATGGTGTTAAGGTGTTTTTCTTGGGCACCAATTGTTACATTGATTTCTGCCCATTATACGTTCGGGCATATTTTAATGACCATATTTGAGCATAACTTGACATCGGTGGAATGGGTTCATTTCGAGGTCCAACTTCCGGGTTATGCCCACAGAGAAAATTCCCGACCTGTAAAGAATTATAGAATCATGGGGCCCAAGTTTCCGCCCTCTGGAAAAATGGCGCCTCTCAATAAGGTGTGGCGACTTTCTGGAAGAAAAAGGGCACCGAAAACTTAACTTGTGATTCTCCGGTCTCCTCAGCACGTCTTTGTGCTCGGCGTGGTGCAGCACAAGGGGTCGGGGGCGGAGCCAGGTCCCAGTGCTGAAAACAGTGTCAGGACCTCTGCACATGAGTGCTAGAGTGCGCGCATGTGCAGTCGCTCCAGGCCCTCGAGGCTGCGTGGGAGGGGCCCGACCCCTAGCCCTGGCCGAATGGGCTCACAGGGCAAAGATCGGGACTCTGACCTCCCTCCCGTTCTGCTGCCTCCCCCCCCCGGGCCTACCCGGCATCTCGCTGGGGGCGGGCCCTGCCCGGAGCGTTGGTGGCCCAGCCTCTTTCAGCTGCTTCTTCCCCCGACCCCCCCCCCCCCCCCCATTGAGCCTCTTTCCCCCCCCGCCCCCCTCCTTCCATGTCGTCGGCGAGGCCCACCCGACATCTCGCTGGGGGCGGGCCTGGCCCGAACTGTCGGCAGCGGTGGTGGTGGTCTGGCCTGTTCAGCCTCTCCCTCTCCCTCCCTCTTGCTCTCCCTCCCTCTTGCTCTCCCTCCCTCTTGCTCTCCCTCCCTCTTGCTCTCCCTCCCTCTTGCTCTCCCTCCCTCTTGCTCTCCCTCCCTCTTGCTCTCCCTCCCTCTTGCTCTCCCTCCCTCTTGCTCTCCCTCCCTCTTACTCTCCCTCCCTCTTACTCTCCCTCCCTCTTACTCTCCCTCCCTCTTACTCTCCCTCCCTCTTACTCTCCCTCCCTCTTACTCTCCCTCCCTCTTACTCTCCCCCTCCCCTCCCTCTTACTCTCCCTCCCCCCTCCCTCTGCTGTCAGAAACACAGACACTGACAGAGGCAGAGAGTGAGAGAGACACTGGGTGGGGTGGGCCGTCCCAGCATGCTGTTGGAGGGCTTCAGGTGCTGCAGTAGGTGAGTAGAAATAATTTTTTTATTTAATGATTTAAAAAAAATGTTTTTTATTGATTTATTTATCATTTATTGTTGATGAAGGCTCTTTATTTGTAAAAGTGAAGTGTTTAATGTTTGTAAACTTCTCCCCACCCCCTCCCATCTTTTGTTCCTACGCCTGATTTATAATTGCAGGCAAGGTTTTTCTGAGCGTACAAAAATCTACACTTACTTTATTCTAAGTTAGTTTGGAGTAAGTTTTCGCTGCCTAAACATGCAAAACAGGCATAAGTGGCTGGACACACAACTTTTGGAAAAAAAACTGTTCTAAAATGAAACTATTCTAACTGACTAAAACTGGAGCAAACTAAATGCCGAGAATTGCAATTTCTAAGATGCTCCATTCTAAACTAGTTGCTCCAAAAAAAAGGAGCAACTCAGGCCGAAACTTGAGCCCTAGAATGGGTACAGCACAGAAGGAGGCCATTCGGCTCATCGAGTCCGTGCCAGCGCTCAGCAAGAGCTCTTCAGCTAGTCTCACTCGCCCGTTCTTTCCCCATAGCCCTGCATTTTTTTTTCCCTTCAGGTACTTATCCAAATCCGTTTTTGAAGGCCACAGTTTTGAAAGCTACAGTTGTACAGGATATTGGTGAGGCCACACCTGGAATACTGCATGCAGTTTTAGTTTCCATATTTACAAAAGGATATACTTGCTTTGGAGGCAGTTCAGAAAAGGTTCACTAGGTTGATTCTGGAGATGAGGGGGTTGAGTTATGAGGAAAGGTTGAGTAGGTTGGGCCTCTACTCATTGGAATTCAGAAGAATGAGAGGTGATCTTATCGAAATGTATAAGATTATGAGGGGGCTTGACCAGGTGGATGCAGAGAGGATGTTTCCACTGATAGGGGAGACTAGAACTAGAGGGCATGATCTTAGAATAAGGGACCGCCCATTTAAAACTGAGATGAGGAGAAATCTCTGGAATTCGCTGCCTCAGAGAGCTGTGGAAGCTGGGACATTGAATAAATTCAAAACAGAAATAGACAGTTTCTTAAATGATGAGTTATGGGGAGCGGGCAGGGAAGTGGTCCTGAGTCCATGATCGGATCAGCCGTGATCTTATTTAATGGCGGAGCAGGCTCGAGGGGCCGTATGGCCGTCTCCTGCTCCTATTTCTTTTGTTCTTATGTTCTTATTGAATCTGTCTCCACCACCCTTTCAGGCAGTGCATTCCAGATCCTAACCACTCACTGCTTAAAAAAAAGTTGTTCCTCATGTCGCCTTTGGTTCTTCTGCCAATCACCTTAAATCTGTGTTCTCTGGTTCCCAACCCTTCCACCAATGTGAACAGTTTTCCTCATCTAACCTGTCTAGACCCCTCATGATTTTGAACATTTTGATCAAATCTCCTCTCGACCTTCTCTGCTCGAAGGAGAACAACCTCAACTTCTCCAGTTTATCCACATAACTGAAGTCTCTCATACTTGCAACCATTCTTGTAAATCTTTTCTGCACCATCTCCAAGGCCTTTACATCCTTCTTAAAGTGCAGTACCCAGAATTGGACACAATACTCCAGTTGAGTTTTGAAAAAATTGTGAAGCCTAATTTTAAATGGTATGTATTTTCTAGATGACTGACAGTAAGGCTTATTGTCGGCAGAAAGTCACACGGAGTAAAATTTTCTGTTCACAGCAAGTGTTTTATACCTGAAATATAAAATATACTGTAAAATGGAAGTCATGTGAAATATAGGCACTACTTTTTTTAAATTACCCTAACCCACCCCACTCAAAACTGAGGCCAAGACTTCACCCATTAAGGAAGAAGATGATTTATGAATTTTTCGAGGAGGTAACCAGGGGGGGTCGATGAGGGTAGTGCGTACGATGTAGTGTATATGGACTTTAGCAAAGCTTTTGATAAGGTCCCACATGGCAGGCTGATCACGAAGGTTAAAGCCCGTGGGATCCAAGGCAAAGTGGCTAGTTGGATCCAAAATTGGCTTAGAGGTAGGAAGCAAAGGGTAATGGTTGCTGGATGTTTTTGTGACCGGAAGGAAGTTTCCAGTGGGTTTCCGCAGGCTCAGTACTGGGTCCCTTACTTTTTGTGGTATATATCAATGCTCTAGATTTGAATATAGTGGGTATGGTTAAGAAGTTTGCAGATGACACTAAAATTGGCTGTGTGGTTAATAATGAAAAGGAAAATCATGGATATAATGGATAGCAAGGGACTATTTCCATTGGTGGAGGGGTCAATTACGAGGGGGCATAGGTTTAAGGTGGTGGTTGGTATGTTTAGAGGGGATTTGAGGGGAAGCTTCTTCACGCAGAGGGTTGTGGGGGTCTGGAACTCGCTGCCTGGAAGGGTGGTGGAGGCAGAAACCCTCACCACATTTAAAAGGTGCTTGGATGTGCACTTGAGGTGCCGTAACCTGCAGGGTTATGGACCTAGAGCTGGTAAGTGGGATTAGACTGGACGACCTCTTGGCTAGCAACTCGTTTCGAACGCCTGGGTGGGTCAGAGAGGAATCTTCCCAGAATTCTTTCCCCAGTTAGCCTGGGTTTTTATCTTTTTTTTGCGCCTCTCAGGAGATCGCATGGCTCCGGGTGGGGTGGAGGGTAAAATGTTGCAATACATGGGGTATCGCAGATGTATTGGGCGGACTGGTTGGGCCGGATGCTTTTTACCTGTCCGCCATTGTTCACATGTAATCTTCAGGGCTGCTGACCGAGGGCCGTGTGGCTCTTTGTCAGCTGGTGCAGACACGATGGGCCAAAATGGCCTCCTTCTACACTGTAAGTTTCTATGTACTTGGATAATCTACAGCCTGGAGTGATGATAAAGGCAGGTTTTATTTGCCTGTCACCACGTCAGTTCTACTATCTGAATAGTCCATGGCTGGAGATCTGTTGCCACTGCCACGATGCCCTGTTGCCCCAGGCGCAGAATAGGCACTGCCATCTGAAAATCTTGCAGTAGGAATTATGCCCGCAAGAACATGGCGATCTATGGGCCCAAGTTTCCACATGATTTGCGCCTGATTTTTAAGAGCAACTGGTGGAGAACGGACTATCTTAGAAATCGCAATTCTCCACATTTTTTTTTTCTGCAGTTCTAGTCAGGTAGAACAGTTCTACTTTGGAACAGATTTTTTCTTCAAAAGGGGGCGTGTCCGGCCACTGACGCCTGATTTCAAAGTTTCCACAGTGAAAAGGTACTCCAAACTAAAGTAGAATGGAGCAAGTGAAGATTTTTGTAGAACTGAAAAAACCTGTTCTACACATTAAAAAATCAGGCGCAGGTTACAAATTAGGCGTCCAGAACGAGGTGGGGGAGGGGGGGGGGGAGGGAACTCATTAAATTCTACAATAAATCCTTATCTATACTTCTACAAATATTATACAAATAAATCCAACCTGAATAAACATTTATCAGCAAAGAAAAGAGTAAATAAACCATCTTCCTACCTGTGTGAAAGTGCTTCAGGCACGGAGAATTCTGCAGTCAGCCTGAGGCGCCCGTTCTTCCCGCCGGGGGGGGGAGGGGGGAGGAGAGGAGGCGCCCGTTCTTCCCGCCGGGGGCGTGGAGGGGGGAGGAGAGGAGGCGCCCGTTCTTCCCGCGGGGGGGGGGGGGGGGGGGAGAAAGGAGACAGTGCGAAGGCTGCAAATGCGAATGTGCTTTTATTTTTAAAAAAATTCAAAAATTAAATAGCTACAAAGAACTACAAAAATGGCCGAGTGCCAATGTTTTTTTCACACTGAGCATGCGCGAAAGCTCCAACGCGCACACGCAGCGTTGCCGGCAGGAAAAAACTAATTTAAATAGTACCCGCCCTCTCCCACTTACAAAATCGGCGCGAGTGTAGGCTCCGCCCCCCCGGGCGCTGCGCCAGGCAGACAAGGAGCTGCAGAACGCTCCAGAATCGCGAGTTTTTTTAGGCGCGAAAAACTGGCGCCCAGTTCAGAGGGGCGCCCGTTTTTTATCGTGTGGAAACTTGGGTCCTATATTTCTGATTTTAATTTCATGAGTTAATGTCTTGTAGGTTTATCTATAATAACTATAGATGCCATTGCTCTATTGTTGCTCTGAAATATATAGGAGCAATTATTAAAGCCCTATGGGCTAGATTTTCGGTTTTCGGCAAACGGTAGTTTTACGCCAAAATTACCATTTTCTCTGCACTACTATTTTTAAGCCAAACTTTCAGCCTTTACGTCTCGGTAAAGTAGGCAGTGCATGACGATTCGCGGCGCAAAACGCGAGTTTTGGCAACTTTAGTCCGGGGCCGGGAGCGCTGCGAGAGAGGCCTTGGGAGGGGGAAAAACACTCTAAACATTTACACGACCATTATATTTCAAATCACTGAAAAAAAAATGATAAAATAAAAACTTTAACTTACCTTTTTTTGCAGGTTTTCATAATTACCGCTGCTGGCAGGGCTGCACCGCCATGTTTGACCTGTCGGTATTCCAGGCGCGGTGTAAGGTTCGAGAGAGAGATGAAAGTACGACGCAAATGCAATCTGTGTCGTTGCACATCAGCGCTCCTCTCCCCGGCAGTACGTGGAAGTGCCGCCGCAAACAGATACTTGAGGATCCTGCCGACTGAGTTTTCGGCGCGGAGGGTCAAATCGCGGCAAAAACCCAGTCGTAAGCCTGCCGAAAATCCGTCCCAATATTGTCTTCTAGCCCCTTGGGTACTGATCCAGAATTAGGGTTATTACTAATAGTACCTGATTGGTAGCCAAAGCATATAAATCATTTTGCCGCTGTGTGCTGTCGAGCATCAAGATTACAATTTTGATCGAATCGCCCACCCTCAATGCAATACAATGCGTTTGTTTCATGTTCGCATTAGTTAGGTTTGCCTTAAACTTATTTTTCTTTTATTGAACACGTGGCTCACTGTGATAATTGCATCAACCCAGCAACAATTCAGTTTCCCTGAGTCACGTAAATTTAATGCAAAGGAAAGTAACTCGACAAGAATGAATAATATAGGCTATAAGGACAAATACATATACTGGAGTTTTACTTAATTACCTTTTGGGGCTCGAGGAGAAACTTTGTGGTCCCAACCCATCGGCGACTAAATAAATTAGATCGAGCCCATTGATCGTAGGGCAGTTGCAGGTGGTTAGCGGAAGGAACAGACTGCATTGGTTACAAGTTCTTTTCTCGTTCCACACTCATGGGTCATTGAATAAATTATCTCGGTTGAGCATGGAAAGAAAATAGGCTCACCATGCGGACAAATTTAATCATGCACGAAAAAGCACCAGGTCAGTAATGAACGGCAATATGGAACTTGCACTGGATTTGGGCTGTAAAAGAAAAGAGAGATTTGGATTTATATAGCGCCTTTCACGACCACTGGATGTCTGTGTTTTACAGCCAACAAAGTACTTTTGGAGTGTAGTCACTGTTGTAATGTACAAAGTATCTATCCAAAGTCTGGCAGAGAAGTGGAAAATTTGTGTTCTACTGGAATACAGTGTTAATGTTTTGGATGAGTCCTATAATTTGTCAATCTAATTTGCATTTATCCACATTTGCTTGGTTTCAAGCAGCACATGGAGCACCTTGCAATGGATACTACCCAAAACCACTCTTCTTTCTACAGCTTCAGATGCTGGACCAATATGCCAAAAGTATTTGGGGGCAGGTTTATTTTAAGTCCTCACTGAACTGTTAAACACTGTATCTGCCAAATTTGAAACCATTATTGTTCTGACTCAATAACGTCACAGACTGAATTGTTTGATTGCGTGGAAACTTTTTAAAAACCGAATAAACCTGATGGATTGATTTTATATTAAGTTGTTATGCTGTGTGTTTATATTTTATGATTCATTGATGGATTAGGCAGTGATTTGTACCCATTCTGTCATGAGTGTCTGCTTTATCGACTTTGTTTGAATGGCACTTTGGGTGAGATGTATATTTTCATTGATCTGTCACCGGTGATGAGTTTTAAATTAGAAGTTCTAACTGTGGTAATTATAACTTATGGTTAAACAATAGTATGCATTTCTGTGTAGCATTTAATTAAAGGAGTGACATGCTTTCATTTGGCCAAAAAAGGTTTTTATTTAAACTCTCTGACTGGTATGCTTACTATTTGCATTTCCTAGCAACAGGATCAATTATCTTTTTGGAAACTTCCTTAATGACACACATTATGTGCTGGAATGCTACACTAAATGCATGCTAGGATGCCTCGGCTATATTGAGAGCTGATTCCAGAATTAATGGGCTTGTAATTAGTGACAGATCCGGAAGTACTGCAGCAATTCCCTTGGGCTGCCCAAATTGAGCAAGTGACTCGAACAGAGCAACGAGAGCAGACTTCCATTTATTAAACGTATTTTAAAATGGTGGTACACAGTTAAATAATGATATGCATTAGTAACACAAGTACAGTATTGGTGATTCTGCCACCTTAAGGGAGAACATCCTTTAAAAGCTAACACTTATGTAAAGGACAATATACTGTGTATCTGTTTCCAAATGCTTTTGTCTGTTCTTTAGTGATTGTACGTGCAGTATCTGTAACTTTGGTTAAGTGTTTTCAGCGTCTGTTTATCTGCTTTCTACAAAGTCATTTTGCGCTTTGTAATTGGTTATTTCACTGGTCATTTTTGTGCAATAACTGATCACATGTTAGCGACAAAAATTCAATACATTGAACCCAGGGCTTCAGAGAGAGGGATAGCAAGGTGGCAACATCTATTTGTGGTGTTCCCCAGCAAAAGATCAGCTGTGGTTTATTTTGGACAAGACCTTCTTTTCAGACTTGAGTGCGGGAGGCAGCATTAGTCATGTGCAGTCCCGCTGAGAGAACTTTTGTGCAGAACAGGCAAATAAGGTGAATATTGAGACTGTGACGCAAGCAGAGGAGAAATGGCGCATCGGACCCCACAAATAATTGGAAATGGTTACTCAACGTTAACGGAAACCTCGCTACAGGTTTAATTTTGCACTTGCAGTTTGAATAGCATTCTGGTATATGGTATTGATTTAATTCCTCAGCAATAATAACATGCTGCAACTCCTTTTATTCTTTATTATTATTCAATGCCATGATTTTGCAGAGCTGATTGTGTTGGTGTTCTCAAAATAAATAAAGGGCTGGATTTTGGGGTTTTAGCGAAAACGGTAGTTTTATGCCAAACTTACCGTTTTCGCTGCGCTACCGTTTTTATGCCGTAATTTCGGCCTTTACGTCTACGCCAGGAAGGAGATGTTGCACGATGATTTGCGGCGCAAACTGTAAGTTTTGGCAACTTTAGTCCGGGACTGGGAGTGCTGCGAGAGCGGCCTTGGGAGGGGGGAAAAACCAAACAAAAAAAAATTCCAAAAAAACATTCAGAAAACACTCAAAATCATTTACATGACCATTATGTATGGAATAACTGAAAAAACATTAAAAAATAAAACTTATCTTTTCTGCAGATTTTCATATTTACCGCTGCTGGCAGGGTTGCACAGACAGACTTGACCTGTCAGTGATCTGGGCGCAGCGTATGAGCTGGGAGAGAGCCGAAGGTACGATGGTAACGCAGTCCGCGGCGTTGCACGTGGGTGCATCTATTCTCTCCCCAGCGGTACTTGAAAGCGCCACCGCAAGGAGGTACCCGAGGATCCCGACGACCAGGGTTTCGCCACAGACGGTCAAATCACGGCGAAAACCTGGTGCAAATCCAGCCCAGTAAATGCCTGTTACTGAGAGGTTATGCTACAGTTACACCACAGAAATGCTGAGAAACAAACCATACATGTGTTATTTAAGAGTTTGGGGATTTCAATCGCCTTTATAATTTTATCCGTACATAGTTTCACAGGCAGCTCAGTGCTGTTATAGTCTAGCCATTGGAATGTCACATGACCATGATTCAAACGGCTCCCCAACTTGTGGTTTCACACCAGTCATCTTGGGCCCAAATTTGGCCAGGAAGTTGCTCTGTTTATTTTTTGGAGCAACTTGATTTTTCTGGAGTATCTTAAAACTTCCTATTCTGCACATTTAATTTGCGCCAGTGTAGGTGAGTTAGTTAGGATATTTTTCAGTTTAGATTTTTTTTCAAAAGGGGGCGTTACCAGCCACCCTATTCCTGTTTTGGGCATTTAAGCCACTTTGGACAGCTAATAGTTGCTCCAAACCAACTTGGGCCAGCGTTTGTAGCCGCACAGAAAACCCTTGCGGAAAGTTAAGAAATCAGCAGAGGTTTCTCCAAATGGCAGTGTTATGATGGGAATGCTAGTTTTTTTTTAAATCCCAAGCAGCGAGACTGGAGAAGGGTGTAGGTGCTTTCAGCCTGATTAAACTGAGTATGGGGTTTTTACAAGAATAAAAATGATCTTGTAATGAAGTCTGAAGTATAGGGGCCACTTAAGCAAGGGGAGGGTTTTCTTTGTAAATAATAGATCAAGATCACCAACGCTCTCATGGATTTGTGTGCAGCATCACACCACATTGGATTTTGACTTCTGCAGCACCAAAGAATTGCCCTGACTAGTTTTAGAAATTTAAAACGTTAGACTTAACAAAAAAAGCATGTCAAAATGTAAACTTAAATTTACAAAACTCCTCCCCCCACCCCCGGGATTAAAAACTCTCTTTCTTTCCCTCCCCCACCCCCCTGAATCAAAACTCGTTCTCCCATCCCATCACACCCGCCCCCCCCCCGCAACCTCTTGTAGCCCTCAGCGAGAGAAGGCAGCGGCCGGCTTGTGCAGCAGGCCACTCGGCCCGGGATAGGGGCGGGACGCGTTGGGTCCCACGCTGCAGGCATCATCATCACAATCATGGGGGGAGCTACTGCGCATGCGCAAACGCTCTGCTGTGCATGCGGACAGCTGCCGGCACTGTTTGGGTGCAGGGCTGTAGCTCCGCCCCCCACTCCACAAGAAATGTCCCGCCAGGACCCGGGACACACAGCAGAATTGTTAGTAAGTTTTTTGGCGCTGTTTTGAACACACAAAGTCAGCGCATCTCGGGAGAGTGCGCCAGAAAAAAGGGTTGGAGAATTTGAGCCCCTTGTGACTTTGATATTTTGTTTGTCCTGAGAGCAAGTTCAATTCATTTTATACAATTCCACTATTTGTTTCTGAGGCACTGAATCTTTATATTGTTGCACTGAATAGTTTTAAAATGTGTTGTGTACAATGCACACAAGTGATCTTATCGATTCACCATGGCAGGCACTCTTGTATGAATTGTGCACTCTGCAGTCTGCGCGCTCATTGTCATGACAACCTCGTGGATATACTTTTCAGCTACTTTTGAAATGATGTTAGATCTAATGCACTATTCTGTCAAACTTCCTGTTTCAAATTTCTCTCCACATGATTTAGACATGTATTTGGGTAATTTTTGTGCAACTGACTTGGCTCATAATCGATGTTCACTTTCTAATCGATGTTGTTCACTTTCATATCGATCAACAAGACAATTGCAGTATAACTACTACAAGCTTTCCATTGAGGTCATTTCCATCCACATTTCTTCTTTTTCCTCCTTTTTCTATTCATTTTTCACTTGAATCTATTTCTTCTCGGTTATTTAATTATTTTGCAGACTGCTCCAAATCAATAAATCTTTTTATTTCCAGCCACACTTCCTCCATCTCAATTATTTATTTCTAACTGCATCTTTACCTATTGAGTCAATGATTTCCAATTTAGAATCATAGAATGGTTACAGCACGGAAGAAGGCCATTCGGCCCATCGAACCCATGCTGGCTCTCAGCTGGTCCCATTCTCTCTAGCCCTGCAATCTGTTTTCCTTCAGATACTTATCCAACTCCCTTTTGAAAGACACTGCCTCTACCAATCTCTGTGGCAGTGCATTCCAGATCTTAACCACTCACTGCATAAAAAAGTTTCTTTTTACATCGCCCTTGGTTCTTTGACCAATCACCTTAATCTGTATCCTCTCGTTCCCAACCCATCAGTGCGAACAGTTTCTCTCTCTGTACTCTGTCCAGACCCCTCTTGATTTTGAATACCTCCATCAAATCTCCTCTCAATATTCTCTGTTCCAAGGAGAACAACCCCAGCTTCTCCAGTCTATCAACATAGCTGAGATCCCCATTCCTGGAATAATTCTCTCAAATCTTTTCTGCACCTTCTCTGAGGCCTTCACATCCTTCCTAAAGTGTGGTGCCCAGAATTGGACATAATACTCCAGTTGGGGCCAAACCAGTGTTTCATACAGGTTCATCATGTTCACACTTTTGTACTCTGTACCTGTATTTATGAAGCCCAGGATCCCGTAAGCTTTTTTAATTGTTTTCTCAACCTGCTCTGCCACCTTCAATCATTTATGAACATAAGAAATAAGAGCAGGACTAGGCCATACGGCCCCTCGAGCCTGCTCCGCCGTTCAATAAAATCATGGCTGATTTGATCATGAACTCGGCTCCACTTCCCTGCCCGCTCCCTTATAACCCCTTATCCCCTTATCGTTTAAGAAACTGTGTATTTCTGTCTTAAATTTATTCAATGTCCCAGCTTCCACAGCGCGCTCAGGCAGCGAATTCCACAGATTTACAACCCTCAGAGAAGAAATTTCTCCATCTCAGTTTTAAATGGGCAGCCCCTTATTCTAAGATTATGCCCTCTAGTTCTAGTCTTCCCCCATCAGTGGAAACATCCTCTCTGCAGCCACCTTGTCAAACCCCCTCATAACCTTATACGTTTCGATAAGATCACCTCTCATTCTTCTGAATTCCAATGAGAAGAGGCCCAACCTACTCAACCTTTCCTCATAAGTCAACCCCCTCATCTCCAGAATCAACCTAGTGAACCTTCTCTGAACTGCCTTCAAAGCAAGTAGATCCTTTCATAAATATGGAAACCAAAACTGCACGCAGTATTCCAGGTGTGACCTCACCACTACCCTGCTTTTATACTCCATCCCCTTTGCAATAAAGGCAAGTACTTGCTGTACCTGCATACTATCCTTTTGTATTTCATGCACAAGTAACCCCAGGTCCTGCTGTACTGCAGCACTTTGCAATCTTTCTCCATTTAAATAATAACTTGCTCTTTGATTTTTTTTTTCTGCCAAAGTGCATGACCTCACATTTTCCAACATTATACTCCATCTGCCAAATTTTTGCCCACTCACTTATCCTGTCTGTCCTTTTGCAGATTTTTTGTGTCCTCCTCACACATTGCTTTTCCTCCCATCTTTGTATCATCAGCAAATTTGGCTACGTTACACGCAGTCCCTTTTTCCAAGTCGTTAATATAGATTATAAATAGTTGGGGTCCCAGCACTGATCCCTGCGGCACCCCACTAGTTATGGGTTGCCAACCAGAGATTGAACCATTTATCCCGACTCTCTGTTTTCTGTTAGTTAGCCAATCCTCTATCCATGCTAATATATTACCCCCAAGCCCATGAACTTTTATCTTGTGCAGTAACCTTTTATGTGGCACCTTATCAAATGCCTTCTGGAAGTCCAAATACACCATATCCACTGGTTCCCCTTTATCCACCCCATTCGTTACATCCTTGAAGAACTCCATGCACACATACCCCCAGATCTCTCTCTCCGTGCACCCCCTTTAGGATTGTACCAATTAGTTGAAATGTCCTCTCCTCATTCTTTCTTCCAAAATGCATCACTTCACATTTTTCTGCGTTAAATTTCATCTATCACGTGTCTGCCCATTTCACAGCTTGTCTGTCTTCCTGAAGTCCATCACTCTCCTCCTTACTGTCCACTATACTTCCAAGATTTGTGTCATCTGTAAATTTTGAAATTGTGCCCTGCACACCCATGTCCAAGTCAATAATATGTATTAAGAAAAGCAATGGTCCGAGAACTGACCCCTGGGGTATACCTTCCTCCAGTCTGAAAAACAACTACTCTCTGTTTCTTGTTACTTTGCCAATTTCGTATCCAGACTGCCACTGTCCCGTTTATTCAATGGGCTTCAATTTTGCTGGCAAGCCTATTATGTGGCACTTTGTCGAATGCCTTTTGGAAATCCATGTAAATTACGTCAACCGCATTACCCTCATTAACCTTCTTCCCACAACCTCACCACCTGTTTCCCCTATCAACATATCAAAAGTGTTAACCAATCCAATCAACTGCATGTCCCTCAATCCACTAGAATATATACTCCTACATTCTGTTCTACATGCCATACCGCACATGACATTTTAAACAGCAGCTTTTCCATCTCGCCATGAGCAACACCACAGGAGCACCACAATAAAACAAATTAATAGGAGTCACATTTATATAGAGCCTTTCATATCAAAGCATTTTAAACAATAAGTTACTATTTGTTTATTGCCATTGAAATATAAATTTAGAGATGACAAGGTTCTTTACTTGGCAAGCAATCATTTTAGCTAGAACCCAATGCCTCCGTGACCATTAACCGTGCAGTCCCTGTCTCCTGTCCATTTAGCACTTGTGCTTGGCAATATCACAACTGATAACACAGCAATACATTCTTTGGTGTGACTTGCAAAGTAGATTGGCAACCTAAAATTTCAGTATCAGATGCTGAAGTTAGGGCATAATCTCAGCCGTCTCCAGTGTAAATAACCAATGCAGTGACCTTTGTTCTTCACATTGCGTTGTTGATGCAAAGCCACAAGATCCTCAGAACTTCTCTGTCAATTCCCAAAAACAACTGCTGGTGTATTTTTGGAGTTCCCATTGCTGCTGGGGAGCACATCCCTGCTGGAAATCACCGGCACATCACTCAATATTTTCTGTTATGAATTTCGTGGATAGAAAATAGTGGTCAATGAGTCTACGATTTTTACTGATTGTATGGTGAGCAGTCATTTGTGAGAGCTTGGAGCATTATCCCCTTGCTGCTGACTGCATTTATACTGTAGCGACCATTAACCCGGTAGTGTCTCATGTATAGTGTCTGGCTGTAATTGGGATTCTCGCATCTAAGAGAGGGCTCTGTGCAAGGGTACTTGCATGCACAGAGCTCCTCTCACAGCTGTTTAAATTAAATGTCTGGTGGGTGGGAGCGTCGATATTCTCTTGGCATGTGCATGACTACACAAGCAATGCTGAGGAGATGCAACTTTTAAACCAGGTTTGACAATATGTTGGAATTATACTACATGTGATGTCAAACTCAAATGGTGTGAGACTACCTGGTCCAATGGATCTCCAACTGTTTCTCTTCAAAATCCTGTTGGGATCCGACTTCAGAATTAAACTGCAACTTTAGTGTTTCTATGAAGCAGAAGCTGCTTTGCAGTGATAAAGTTACAGTATAAATATGCCATTACAGCACTGCAATAATACAGGCTTATAACTTTTCAATGATTGATTGTCAAAGATTTACTAAATGTTGCCTTGGCTTTCCCAGAAAGCACTGCACTATATTTCAGAAGCTAATCCATTTGAATGCAAATAGCACAAGAGAAATTCATCCTTAAACAGCATAGCAGGACTTTAATATTCCCCCAGTCACTCTCACTCGCTCCCAGTGGTCAGCTGCAGAATGATGCAGGCAGAAAACCACTTGGTCCCCTCCTATCCCCTTGGACAGGAAGTGATGTTTGCAATGGGGTCCATCAGTTCTTTGTGTTTGATCATAGGGTGGGTCCTAACTCAAATCTCACTGGAGAATCATACCAGGGAAGAGTAGCCTCATTGCCTTCCACACGGTTTTTATCTTAAGAACTATCTCCCAGTTGGGTTGCAACCAAGTGTAAAGAACCTTACCTACCCTGTGCAATAGGGGGCCACCCGTACCCATTGGATGCAATTAGATGTCACTCCAGTATTCGGAGCCAGTGTTTCAGTCTCCGCTTGTTTGGGCTGTCTGGATTGAGGTTCGAACCCAACCTCTCTGACTCCGAGGAGGGAATGCTACCACTGAGCAGAGTTTCTGTGGCATTGTGTATGGAGTTTGAACAAAAATCAGTTCATAATTGTCCACGGTAAATCTTTTTTCATGCAGGTCTGGTTTAGAGAAAAAGGGGAAAGTTAATTTTACTCTCTGACCTTATAATAATTAATACCATGTTACAGTATGTAAGCCTCTTCCCACCTTCCCACACTGCTATTGTCAGCTTCTTCTAACAGGAAACCACAAATGGATTTGACTGCATATTATGAATTCCTATCTGGAATTGAAATTTAAACTCTATTGATTTGCTGAACAAAATGTAATGTCGACGTGGCCAGGTCCCAAGCTTGGCAGCAGCTATAGCATTTTTTTTTTGGTTCATTAAATACATTCAAAGGCTTGAAAGTAATCAGTCTTGCTTTCTGTAATAAATTGGGTTCTTTGCTGTGTGGGGAGGTCGACTTCGTTAAAGTCTGTCTTATGAAACCTCAAGCAGCTGCTGGTTGACTTGCCCTCAAGAATTTGTACACGTGGCATATGGTGCTGTATCTCCGATAGTCCAACTTGACGTTTGTTTTGGCTTGTGCGAGATCTCCCAGAGCACTTGGAGGTTACCCTTACCCTCTGAGTTCACATACATCAGTCACAATTTTACTTTTCTTCATTACCAAGGCGCAGTGGCTTTTGTTTTGAATGTAGATTAGGTAAACACTATTGCCAGAAAAATAAAAGCTGCAGTATTTCCAGTAGTATTTTCTAACTGTGTATAGTATTCATTTAACATAACGTCATTGTAAAATTAAATTTAAGAAAAGAAACACCAAGATTGCAGAGAAAACTTTTGCATCTCTTTGCTGAATGCCATTTGTTGAAAGGCACTAAAGCGGCTTCATTTTCCTGTCCTTGTGCTATACTTAACTGGTAAAGGGTATTGTGGTTTAACTGTGGTGATGCACTGATAAGGAAGCTTAATGTGTCTGTTCAAGGTGCTAGCCTGTATTGGTGGCTCACTTACTGCAGACATAACCCTGCCAGCAATGAGTTTTCTGCCAGAACAACTTTTATAAAGCCGAGGAGATGTGGATACGAATCTCCTCACCAGTGTGGGGGATGGATTGTAGCAGAAAGTGTGGAACATAAGTCACTTTTGCAGGGAGGCAGTGGCTGCTTGAGGCGATAATGAGACAATGGGCTCAAGTTTTGGACCCCCGCTAGAACGGCGCACATCGGAGAGGCCCGCCTAATTTGTAGAACAAAAATTGTGCCCAATACTTGCCTCGCGATTCTCCGATAGCTGTAGGTCCGTTTCTAGCTCAGCGTGGCCCAGCAGGAGCTGCTGGGGGCGGAGCTACTGCCCTGCGCCAAAAACAATGCTGGCGGCTGCGCGCATGCTCAGTAGCCCCTGGCCCTCCCAGCGCGTCCTGTCTCCGGGCGACGACCCTATCCCAGACCAAGTGGCCTGACACCGCTTACCTCGACTGCGGCGGGGCCCACCCACCCGGCGTCTTGCTGGAGGTGGGCCCTGCCCGCAGAGTCGTTGTCGGCAACCGCCCGGCATCAGCTGCGTGCGGGCCCCGCCTGAAATCTTCAGTGGGGCTTGGCTTCGGCGGCGGGGTCCACCCACCCGGCATCCCCTCCCCCCACCCCCTTCTTCTCCCTCCACCCCTCTCTCTTCTCCCTCCCCCCACCCCCTTCTTCCCCCTCCACCCCTCTCTCTTCTCCCTCCCCCCACCCCCTTCTTCCCCCTCCACCCCTCTCTCTTCTCCCTCCCCCCACCC